>NC_084981.1:15481163-15781163 GCF_963691925.1 Scomber scombrus | reverse complement strand
TGGCTTTGCTGCACACATGCACCCTCACACACACACACACACACACACACACACACACACACACACACACACACACACACACACACACACACACACACACACACACACACACACACACACACACACAAACACACACACACACACACATACACACACACAAATAAACAAGCAGGTGGGCCACTTTATGCTCCACATCCAACAAACTCTCTTCACCTCTCTCTTTGTTACTCCAGCTCCTCTCCTCTCCTCTCCTCTCCTCTCCTCTCCTCTCCTCTCCTCTCCTCTCCTCTCCTCTCCTCTCCTCTCCTCTCCTCTCCTCTCCTCTCCTCTCCTCTCATCTCCTCCTCTGTCCTTCTTTTCTCCCTGCATCTCCACTACTGCTGAGTGACCACTGAAGAGGAACCTATCAGATTATCCTCTACCCAGTAGCGATGGGTAGGGTGGGTGAAGCAGAATGGAGGGAGGGTAGGGGTCTTTATCATGGCTTATGATTGCAGCGCCACCCTTGTAATGAATTCGAAAAATGCAAATGGCTCTCCCCATGTAAAAGTTGACATTGTCTCCTGTGATAAATTTTCTGCTGAGGTAAGAGACACTTTAGATGCGAATTACAAGCAGGCTCTTTGTCACTCCTCAGTTCCATTTACATCCTTAATTAGCTGATTCCCCCTGCTTCCATTAGAGGGTGAGCGAGAGGATTAAAGATAGACGGATAGACAAAGAGACAGACAGGAACAATGACATACGCAGAGAAAACACACAGTGCTGAGCTCTTCTGCAGACAAAAACAAGCACGTAATATATAAACAAATGCACGTCTATCCAACTTCACACAAAGGTACATAAGCCTTGATTATGGTGCAGGAAATGAGCCAGAAACACCTTCCCATGTGTTAGGACCTCAGGGTTGATCAGCATCCCTGGGTCTGTGTCTCTGTTAATGTCATCCTTAACAGCAAACTAAACACTGCAGGTTTGTAGACATTAGCCATGCCTGCTAAAATACTCATTTACCAAGCCTTCTCATCACACGATGCTCTTCTGCTTTGAATGACAGGCCTAAACATGCCATTCTATTAGGAGGCTAACTCAATAGAGCAATGTTCAGTCATTCGTGTCCCTCCCAAGTGCGCGGCTTGTCTGCAAGACCCCACAAAGAATATGCTCAACGCGAGGTCATATATTACAGTTTACATTATGTGCTTGGTCTCCATGACACTGGAGAGTCACTCAATAGCATCACATCAAAGCCTGGATTGGCACACATGCTATGGTTTCTAACGATGTAAACCGAAGCGTGGCGTGAATATTCATGTTTGGCCCAAAGGACGATGATGTTCTGATTTCATGGCGCAGAGTAGGCCTTGCTGTCTGATTTTGTTCTGCTATCTTTAATGTATACATTCAAACAGTGGGGACTAATAGAGCATGTGGCAGCTTTACAATGCAAGGGATCTGTGGGTGGCCAATTCATTCTGCCAGCTGACTGTCCCTAAATATGGCCTGCCAAACGCAGTGTGGGTTGTGTGAATAAACTGACAGTGCAACTTATATTTAGTTCAGTCATAGAGCTATCGTAAAATGTTTCAGAGCCTTCCTCCTCAATGCTACACGTCTATAGATTCATTAATTAGTGAATATAAACTACAATGATACTGCAGCTATTGTGCATTTATTTCAATTTTTCTAAAGAGATTAAAAACTTTTTTTTACATGTATGTGGAAACAGCCTCCTGCCACTAGGTTGGTATTTCCCAGTTGGCTACTGGCTGGGGCACGTCATACCTCTGTTTCGCTTCCAAAGCTTGATAGAGGATCTTTTCCCCCATTTATATACTGTGTTTTCTTTAAAACATTCAGCATTTAAACTGACCTGTTGTAAGGGGAACCCAGGAAGTTAAGCTAACTAGTTTCGACCCCTGAAAAGTGGATCAGTTTATCTAGCTAATGTTAGAAATGATTCTCACAAGACGTTACTTTATGTTTATGAAATTTCAACACTTGCTGAGGTATTAGCAGCTCCTGCACAATCAGCACAGTGTTTGTCCCACATTATAGAAAGGAGAATTTTGCCAGATTGGTTTGATGTTTTCCAGCCTGATAAGTGCTCAAAATTTGCTCCAAATTAAGGTTAATTTCACTTAATTAATACAATTTAAGTGAGAGAGAGACAAGTAATCCCATTCTATCAAAGACACCAAATAAATATTGATAAGCAACACAACTTAAGCATAGCGGTTTCTCTTACAATGAACTTCAAACTTGGTGCAGAACTTTGTGCAGTCACATAGGCCTGGTGAATTGGCAACACTTTAACTATGTACAGTCATAAGGTGAACCTGCTAATACATGGAGGGGTCAAACTTTACCAACAGCTGTCGAGGTGGGTGGAATGGAGCAGACGTCTATATCAGTTCCATGTTAGACATGTGTCCACATCCATGAGAGCAGAAAAGAGCAGTAAACATATACGCTTACTTTAGCGGCATTTGGGAGTACTTTGTAATATAATTAAAAACACACCCAACTCATGGAAAACCAGCCCAAATTCTGTCCACCAACCCAAACCTATTTTTCTCTGCACAATGCAACCGTAAACTGCCCAACTGGGTGGAAAACCATCCAGTCTAGCTAATGGTAGCTATCTCTTTTTCATGGGTTCAGTTGTACATAAAATACATAAAATGTAAACTTATTCTTGGTAATTGCAATGTTGACTAAAGTACTAAAAAAAAAAGCATACTGTAAACACTGATCCTTAGTAAATGCCACTTTAAGCCAGTTTTTGGATAGAAAATAGCTATCTTCCTTACACATATTTGTTATTCTTGATTGTTTTTCTGCACAACCAAGGCTTCCTTCAAATACAGTGTACCATAGAAGAACCTCCCACTGGTGGAGGGTCTTTCAGGTCCCAAGTCTTGCCAAATTTTTAGTCAGAGTTCATTAATTTTGTCTGTGCTGCTTCCCTCTGTAAATGGGAAAATGAAAAGCAACTTGTTTGCTATTTACTGTACATACAATTGATCAGAAGAACAATGACACAATTGACCGCCCGCTTGACCTGGCTTCATAGCTGCAGCGAATCAGATGGGTCTAACTTTTTTTTAGGCTCATATGTAAGTGGTTTATTAATGTGGCTTTCTCTCTAATAGGGCTTTGAATGGAGATGTTTGCGGGGAAAAGACTTTGTTTATGCTGGTGGCTCATTGTGTTCCGCTCTCTAATTGATTCGGATGACCAGCACGTCAAAATAATTAATTTGATTTATTCTCTCTGATAGTTTTTCTCCCTCCCATCAAGTAATTTGACTCAATGCATATTTTTGCTATGAGCTCATGATTGACAGTATTTCCTTCTCTCCTTTTTGTTGTTTTGTTATTTTTCTCCTTTTGTTTGTGCCAGGGCTTGGACGTTTTCTTTTCTTGAATACCTTAAATTTTGAGAAGAGCAAACATATGACTTTCACACTGGAAAAACAGTGTCATTACCAACATCAATCATGTGCGATATTTTCAGACATGTTGCTTTAATGTACCATTTTAAATGCAAAGTCTGGGGGACATGCCGCTGCTGGCCTCTCGTAGTGTAGATATACATTCTTCAACCACTGTAAAATGTATATGAACAGAGAGAAGCATGGAAGTCACGAAAAAGGATGCATTGTCTGTCTTTTGCTGTCATTAGGCGGCGTCTGGAGGATGATGTGGAAGCAGTATGGGGTATGGGGGAAGTATTTACGACCCTGTAGGAAACTCGTTGGACTGCGGTGATCGCAGGGAGATAATGGGAGGGAATGGGATGCAACGAGGTGTTCTGACGGCACCAACCAGACAAGAGAACAGCTAGGATAAATCAATGTTGGTCATTTTCTCTCCCCCGCTATCGTTCGCCCTCCTCACCGCACCGACCCTGAATCATTTACACATTCCATCATCAACACCCCTTCAGGAATTTTGAATAAAACAGCAGAGTCACATGGAAAATGAAAAGCAAATTTTATGTAAAATTGACAAGAGCAAAATGTTTTTACTCCAACAGTTTGATGTGAAATGGCAGCGCAGTAATGCTAATTTGATTTAATTTTGACACAGCTGCTTGAATGACTTTTCTGGTGACATTGGGAGGCATACAAACAAGACTTCACCTCATTAAACAGGAACAAACTGAGGGGAAATTACACTTAGTTATGGAAATAGATTTTAAGCATGCAAAGCATTACTTGTGCTGACTTTAAGCTGAAATATGAAAAACATCATCGTTGGTGTTAGCTTGGCTGTGACGCCAACGTCATTAAAGGGAGTGATAGGATCAAGGTACAATCTAACCTCTGATGATCAAAAGAGACAACTCATTATAGAAGTATATTGACCTTAAAGACAGCTTAATTTAATAAAGTACTAGCTCTGAAGGTAGGAGTGCATTTATGGTTGCCAAAGTACTATGCACACACCATATTACAAGCATAGCTAAAACAGATAGATGAACTACTGTGGTGAATAAGTTTTTAGAAAAGAATTTTATCAGCTGAGCAGAAATATTCTATTAAATACAATCCCAGCAGAATGAAAATAAATCAAAGTGTTATTAATTTTATTATGAGAGGACCTTAGATGTTGATGTCTGTTATACTGTTGGTTGTTGTCCAAATGGGGTTATCAAAGTCACATACGGAGGCTGACATGCATTACTGTACAAAGATGATCTGTTAGAAACCAGGGACTGAAGATGGAAATAAGCTACTTGCTAAAATATGGTACAATACATGTCTTCTCTGTACATAAGATGATTGTTTTGTACGTAGTCCCTGACAAATACATATATTAAACAAACCAAACCAGTAAGTGAACAATTATATACCATTTTGATTTACAAATAGCCTAAAGCAACACACAAAAACAGCCAATGTATCCTCTTGTTAACAAAAGGAGACCTCATAAATAATTAAATGCACCTTTTCTTAGTTCAATACACCATGACATGATCTAACCCCTTACCTGCTCTGTTATGTCTGGTAGCTTTTGCTAATATTAGCTAATGTTATTCCACGTAAGATACATATTGCTGTGTAACATTGCTGTATAAATTATCTGATTTCTTTACTCTTCTCCATGTGTGCTACTGTTGTACTATATTTTAGCAGTTAACATTATCTTGTAATTGCCATAATGGCTACTGTTGAGTTACATAATAAGAGTTATGTAGGCTTACATACCTTGTTGATTAGCAGGTCTTTAGACTAACAGCAGCAAACAAATAAATTAAAGTTATTCTAATGCTGTGAAAGGTTTGTTTAGATTAGTATTGTTTGTAAAGCTAAATCACACATGAAAATAAGATTTTTATTTATCAGTCAAACTCTTCAATTATGTATGTAATAATATACCTCAAATGTGTCATGGTGAAAAATGAAACTGTGCCTTTAAAATACCTCCATCACCTCCAAAAGGTGTATTCTTTGTTTCTCCTTTCGTCCTCCAGCTTGCTTTTGTTTTTCAAGGTACTTAAAGGTGACATTGAACAGGACGGGTGTTTATCTGTTGTCTACAAACTAATCTGTTTGCATTACCGCTATATTCCAATGGTCCCATTATGTATTAGAAAAGCAATTAACAGTTCATTAAACTTCGAAGGTGTTAATACAAGTCATAAGACTAAGCCATCTGTCGGATTCTTTCCCAAGCCCGACTTTGATATCATCCACTAAACAACGTTTCTAACCAATTAAGGTTAGACTTGGTAATTTAAATTTGAAAATAGGACATCTTCTGCTGGTTGTCTAATAATAGGGATACATATGGTGAGGGTTTAGAGTGTGATAATGAGAGAGATAGCCTCCTTAATTTGTCTTATAAATATTAGGGAGGGAGGCAGATTGAGGCCTCAGGACTCAACATATGTCTGCCTTCAACCTCCATGTTTCAAACCATACAGGGAGGATGGGAAATACAGTATCAGGAGCAGTATAAATTTGCACCATAGCATACTCATGCAGCCCAACATTACATTAAAAAGCCAGACACCGTATGAACAATGATGGACCCTTTTACTCATTTGCTATTTGTTGACTAGATAAATGTTGTGTTTTGTCTCATTTGTGAACATGACAAATGAACAGGGCGAACATGATTCAATTCATCATGTTTCTTGAGGATTTAGTGAGATTTGCTCTCATTAGTGGCTCATCTGTCAGGGAGACACTCTGATCCTGGAGAGAAAAAAACTGCCTCTTCTCACTTAATTGGGAGCCACACACACAGTGAAAGAGACACAGCAGCTATGTCAACCTTTTACATTCCAAATTTATCTTCCAAAATCAATCCGTCAACATCCTAATTGGTGCTCACTTTATGATTGCTGTGCTGGCTCCCTCTCAGAGGATCTAAAGCTAAATGGAGTCATAAGCTCAACAGATAAAATGTTGAAATATGCGATGCTTGGAAATCATCCGTTGATATAAATCTTACACTGAAAGATAGGGATTAGATGAATGTGTCTCTGGTTGTTTAAGGAGGAGGAGACGGCTTTAAGTCCTTTCAGAGTATCAGAGTTTGGCATTGAGCTTCTACAGTACAGGAAATTTTAATTATTATCACTTTATTAGATACTCAGACAGTAGTTTTGCCAACTGAAAAATGTGCTTAAGAAGTAAAGCAGGATCTGTATCACATCAAGTTAAACAGGCAGCATTCAACATAGCCTGAATGAGTATTGACATATTATTCAAGGTGCTGGCAACAGAATGGCTCTCATTAGTCTTATGAGAGTCAGTAATGGCAGATCACCTCTTAGGGCCACAGAATTGACAGGCTGTGCTCCCCCTCAGCAGATATCTGAGAGCTTTTTATTGGCTTCCCCTCCAAACACCCTCCTACTAATGCTGCCCGATGGCCTGGTTAACCTTGGTGATGCCTTCTGAAGCTGGAAAGGTATCACAGAAAGTTCACTCAATCATTAGCAATGCAAAAGAGTTCAATTCTGCATGCTCGGAAATTTCATTAATGTTTTTATGTGGGTTAATGTAGAGCTGGAAGAACAAGGAGGTTTTTGTGGAAACCTGATAATCTTCACTTTAGAATAAAAATTATATTTGTATCACGGAGGCCAGAAAAGCTATTGAATCTACCATTTAGTAAAGAATATGCTGCTGAGAAAAGTTTCTTTCTCCCACTTAATGAACAGGTGTCTACATAACACAGCCTACCCCACAGATGGCAGTGTAATTAGCAGTCATTATGGTGGTCTTCGAAAAGGCTGGGATCTGTGCGGCCGCACAGAGCGCCTAACCTCTTCACCCCCTGACAGGGCCCACAGGGGGCCGCTGACACGTGTTGTTCTCCTGGAGAAGCCAAAGGTGGAGTTCCTCTTTCACAAAGTGTCATCCTGATGTGCTAGAAACCCAGAGACGTGTGTTAAAGGATCAGAATGTCAAGGGCCTCTCTCTCTGGTCACAGCACTAGAGGAACAATGAGCAGAAAAGTCCAGTGGCTTGAACAGAAGGTTTCTGTATTGTTTAGAGAGTTTCTCAATGAAGAGGTTTTATAAAACAAAATATTTTAGTGATAATATTTTACTGTTTATTCCTGTATTGTCCTCAATTTATTATGTGTCAGTGCATTAAGCAAACACATTCGTATTTGTACAAGCAAAGCCAATGTTATTTTCCTATGTAAAAATGATTCCAATTTACTTAAGGTAGACAATTGCTGTGCATCCAGGGCAGCAGACATATGCTTGTACGACCTCAGACTGATCTGACCTTTAAAACAACACAGCTTCCTCCTGCAGAACTGAAGGTGGCTACGGATGTGGTTTGTGGGGTCATTCCCTGTTCATGTCACTGTTCATGCTCGACTAACCCTCTGTTGTTGGGCCACTGGCGGGGGTGAGCAGAGGCTGCTGTCATGGTAGGTGTGTTTGTATGTTTTGTGTGTGTGTGTGTTTGTGTGTGTGTGTGTGTGTGTGTGTGTGTGTGTGTGTGTGTCTGTGTGTGTGTGTGTGTGTGTGTGTGTGTGTGTGTGTGTGTGTGTGTGTGTGTGTGTGTGTGTGAGTGTGTGTGTGTGTGTGTGTGTGTGTGTTAGGGTGGGGGGGTGCCGATAGGCTTGTAATTTCCCCTCACTTAGAAATGAATTCCATCTAATCTCATTCCACCATGTCAAATAGCAGCGCGACACGCTGTTTTATACTGTAACATTTGGTTATACTGAAGCAGCTGACTGCCTCTCGCTCCAGCCCGACACCCTCTGGATATTAAAACTCTGTATAATATTTCACTGAGATCGGATGTGGCTTAAACACAGTGCATTAGCGTGCCCCTGATAAATACTTCCACCAAGTTTGCAGTCTTGCATTTCTTATCCAATAAACTCGGCTGGCGGACTATATGGTTCTTTCACGGGCATCCATGATTTACTATGATCTCCCCACATTAAGAATCAAGGTTGAACTTACAGGAGGAGAAAATGACCCCTGGCAGTTTTTGACCATAACACTCTCCTTTTCTATAGGCAAGGTCAGACAATCAATCCATTCAACTGATTAATGAATGGATCGCACAGAAAATATGCTAAACAGTGGTTTGTGGTATGATCACATGTAGATGATGCAACATCACCTTTAAAAGATCAAGTCAGTTTAATAGCTTTGGTATTTTTTTTTTAGAGGTATTAATTGTATCACTTTTAAAAAGATCTATAAATAAATAAATAAATAATAAGAATTTCATATTGAATAATAATACAAAATAAGTTCTATAATATTGTTTACTCCTACAGGTTAACTAGTTATTACATTGCAACAAGTTTCAGAACATGGGTAAAAGAAGAAGCATGGGGACAACTTAAATGACAAAATATGGTGTTCTATGCTCTCCAAGGTGACACATATAATAATTGTCTGATCTAATGCAAACATCACTGTTTCAAAAATTTACTTGTTTTCTGATCTTACACCACTATTAAGGCACAAAAGTTATAATCGCAATAACTAAGGCCAAGAGAGAGCTTTGCCACTTGAATATTATTATTATTATTGTTGTTGTTGTTGTTGTTGTTTCAATCATGTCAATCATCAAAATAAATATCTGTAAAAATAAGACCTATGAAATAAATCTTCTGAATTCCTCTCTTTTTTCTTTTTAGCAGAAGGTAATAGATACTGGATGGAGTTAAGATTCTGAGGTTGTTTGCAATCATAATTTATTCCTTTAAAGTCATAATCAGGCGGCATCAGAGAAATGTAAGGAGTTCAGCTCCATTGCTACCTTCCCATCAGTGGGTCATTATTACAATATTGCTGCTCTTAAGTAGCTCACTGACTGGCTGACCAGCTTTGAAATACCCACTAAAGCACTTGCAACCCCACCCAAAAATGGTCGATTGGATCATTGCTTTCAGTGATTAAATGAAGAAACTCACAACAAGGAGAACACTGACACCTGCTTAAACAAAGCTGTTTGTCAACTCTAACCTGAGGCTGTATTGAAGGAAAACTTGTTAATGTTGTTCAGTCAGTAGTATTTTTGGTATGAACCTTATATGAACTACTATTTGGTTTAATTTTGGATTTGATTATTTTGACCACATAGGAGAGAGCTAAGAGGCACAACGCACTTATTTGTTTGTGTACAAAATTACTAAAACTAAAACTAGTCATCGTAATTTTGGACAATGAAAAAGAAAATCTGCAGACAAAGCCATTGGGACGATGATGTTCAATTAAAATGCATCTGTTTACAATTCTTTAATGTATCAGTTAATCATATTTGATGACAGATCCTTAAGGACACTGCTTTTCTTCCTTTTTATCTTTCCATAGGATTTAGGAAGCATGTAAGTGAGGTTTTCTTTGTTATTTACACCAGGGTCTGGGCCCCTAAGTTTATCCTGCCTCATATGGAGCCAGCTTAAGAGGTAGTGAGCCCTGGGAACAATGCGTCTTAGTCGAAACAAAATGACTCCTGTGATTCATCTGTTGTTATGGTAAAAAGTGGTGGCTCTAAATGACCACTTCTATGCATATGTGGATTGGTGTTTGCCTTTGCTCTGGCAGGGTGCCAGTAGCTGATCCTTCTGTTCCCCATATGGCAGCATTGTGGTGAAAATGCTGGACAATCGCCCTTTCTCTTTGAGAAGGCCCCAGGTCTCGATGCAAGAAGAGAAACTGCTGGTTTCACTTTTTATCAAAACCCCCATCGTCCGACAGACAGCCCACAGGCACACACATACACATGGGCGTCCACACACTTACAATATGCAGGTTATTTAACAATTTGTGTGATAGTCACATATTATTTGCATTAAGGTTACAAAGGAGTGCTAGATGTTTGAAATCCAAACTAAAAGGATTAAAAGTCATTTAATTTACATGAGAATGCTGTTTAGGAAAAGGAATCCTATTTCTCTCTCGCATCTTTATATAATTCTATTGTTGTGTATTAATCCACTAAGGGAGAGATTTTGGTTAAATTCAATCAGTTCATAAGCCTACCGATCTGATCTGAGGCTTTCCTTTCCTCTGATGCACATCTAAATAAACATCTAATGATAGCAGCACCTCTGTCTTCATAAATCACTTTATTTCATTAACTCAATAGTTGATAAAAAAAAAAAAAAGAAAGAAAAAAGAAACTGTACAACTACAAGGAAGCAAGGCCCCTGGTGGAAATACCCACAGGCTTTAATAGCTCACTTGACTAATTTGGAATGAATTTGTAAAAGTTCATTACTATATGTAAATGCATGGCGACGAGCAAAAAATCTGCCGGATCTGCAAATATGCTGATGATGCCGCGACAGACAATGTAGCCTGTGTTGTTTTATTTTAATGAACAATGCTTTCCCCGCAGACGGATAATGTGATTACCCATTGCTCCTCCTCATCAGTTGGGCTGTCTCAGTTTGCTGAAGTTATCGTATCTTCCCTGTCACTCCGTTGTGTTTGCATGGCTGTCACATCGGCCACCCTTAATGGAGAAATTAATTACCACTGGTGTCATCTCTCATGACACAGGAGTCAATTTGATCATGTTAACCAAATGAAAGGACCACTTGATATACCCGTCCTTTGTAATCATGCTTTGATGGAGAGGATTAAAATGCATTTAGGCTATTTAACAGTATTCATTAGATACAACTGCCATTATGTGATATGAACAATTAATTGATTGAGGAGGTCACATTCTCACTCTTTAACCTTGATAAAAGTACTGGAATTAAGATGTCACATGCATGAAAAATAATGCAAAGCTATCAATGAGTCAGAAATATACCAAACTATATTTTATTTTTTATTTTTTGGCATTTGTAAGATTACATTACAAGCAAATAAATGTTAGAAATTCTTTAGAAATAATTTAAAACCTCATTTGATGTCTTTTGTCCTCTTCAAAATATTACATATTAACTTAGTTGCATGGGAGCTAAGTTTTGTAGATTTGCAGCTCTGATGTGTCTTGTTAACCTGGTGGTGATTTGCCCCTTTATAGTAAATGGGAATCCCCAGCCTGCCTCCTGAAAACACACACACACACACACACTCACACTCACACACACACACACACACACACACACACACACACACACACACACACACACACACACACGCACACACACAAACCAGCGCTGTCAAAGAACTTCTTTGTTCGCTTCATCATTCATTTCTTTTTCTACCAAAGTTCACTCCTAAGCCTACCCTGGACTCCCCTTACGAGAGCCATCTGAATGTCGCTTTGTCGCTCCTCGCAGGTTCTTCATAGAGATCAGCCGAAGCTTAACTAATCACTCATAAATGTTGCTGAGTGGACGGCCACCACACACGGCAAAACAAATCACTCGCCATGAACACCCTAATTGGCCTTTAAGGTCAAAGGTGAGTCAGAGTTTCAAGAGAAAAATACAACACCATTAGTGGAGAAAAAAAAAGTTTTCTTGCTTCCAAACAAACCCACACAGCCGCACACACATGTGCATGTGTACATACTAGCCTGCAGTGTGTGCACGCTCCTAAACACAGTCTTCAAAAATGACCCTCTCCACCACTGCGCGGGTTTGTGAATTGTTAAAGAGTAACAAAGCTGTTTTGTGCCCGGCAGATAAAAGACCTGTGTACCAGTGAGGTCGGCCACTCCATAAATATGTTGGCTCTTCTTATTACAAGCTGTGTCCATGACAATGGACAAACAGCTGGGGAAAGAAATGCTACATGGCAGGAATGGACAAGGGCCATTTTCAGCCTGGCTGGTCAGACACCAGCCCCTGAGCTGTCCCCACTAAGGCTGTTTACTTGACCCACAGGAGAGAGAGACAGATAGAGACAGAGAGAGAGAGAGAGGGGGGGGCACACACAGTAAGCCTCTAGCTCTCCTCCCTCCATCTCATACACAGAATCTCTCTTTCTCTCTCTCTCTCTCTCTTTCTCACTCTCACTCTCGTTCTCTCTCCGTTTCTGTCTCTGTCTCTGTCTCTGTCTCTGTCTCTGTCTCTGTCTCTGTCTCTGTCTCTGTCTCTGTCTCTGTCTCTGTCGCTGTCTCTGTCTCTGCCTCTCTCTCTCTCTCTCTCTCTCTCTCTCTCTCTCTCTCTCTCTCTCTCTCTCTCTCTCTCTCTCTCTCTCTCTCTCCTCTCTCTCCCTCTCTCTCTCTGATGACAAAGATTAAGCCTTGGAACAATATCCCCAATGCTGAGGAAGGGTCATCAATTACCCTGTGATACTCTTCATTACCTTCCACCTGTTTCATCCACCACCTCCCCTCGATGCACTGCTTGGCTGTGTCATGTTAGTCGTATCATGAAGGAAAGTTTAAAACAACGTGCAGAGGTGTATTTGCATACCCGCCTACCTGTCAGCTCTGCCTATCTCTAGATAAAAAATTAAATATTCTAATACTACGATTGAGGACATTGAGGTCATGTCCTCTGTATTTATTCTGGGATTTTGGCAGGCTTAATGACCTGGAGATACACACACTGAAGGTTTTGAAGGTTAATTCTGGTATTCTTTATAATTGACTATTTTTAGACACAAAATTTTAAATAAAATATCATATTTCTCCCCTATAATCAGTAGGTGATTTGATATTTTTTAACAGGGGGATGGCCCAATAGGCCAAGCCTAATTCTTGATATTATAAAGTTGTGATTATAATTTCCACCTAATATAACTGCTATTAGACTTAATACATATTTTGTGTAGACCTAGTCTTTTACTGGATGTGGACATAAAGCATTTTAACAATGCTTATTTTTCAAAACACTGTAATTTGTAAATTTTACCTCCTTACCTGCTCCACCCCCAGGTTACAACAACCATCTATCATAAAAACTATACTTGGTCTGGGGGTGTATTTTCAGTGGTACAGATCCTACTTAATGATCATAGATATTAGGAATTAGGAATACTACAGGCAGCAGTTTGTCTCTCGCTCATCTACCACTACATGTTGCTACCTCTCACTTTGGTCGTGAAGGTGACTCCACTCTATTACACTATATTGTGGCCAGTAGGATGAGAACGAGAATGTATAGTATATATTTTTGAGAATATTTCCTAGTGACAGAAGGTTGGGGCTGAGAGAAAAAGTTGTGACTAGAAATCTGTCTGCTACTTCAGCACCATGGACAACGCCATGTATTTATTAATACACATCACAGTTAGGCTACTGATATTTCAAAGCCACGGTTGGGATCATAGATTCTACCTCAGTCAGATTGAGGGTCAATGAGACTAACAAATACAACTAAACATCCCCTCTGCCCCTGCACACTCTCTGCTACTAGGGGATGAAGAGTAGCAATGGAGGGTTAACAAGGGGATGCATTTTGGTCATTTTGCTGACAAGGGGGACGGTGGTAACAGTTAGATGAGCTAGTTAAATGAAGAAAAGTCAGTTTTTTGACAGCTATTGTGAATTTTCCTATGAACGTGGGCTGGCACTGGGAAGGATTTGGATTAATAACTTCAGCATTTCTCAAATCCTAGCTACGGCCCTAAAGCTTTATGTATTATTGCACAAGAACAATCTTACTTTGTGTGAATAAAATTCCCATGTTGGTTGTTTGTTTTTTTTTTGAAATATGACACCAAACACATTTCTTATGATAGAATAATAGAGGGATGCAAATCTGAAAACACTGAGAACATTGTTTTTGATTAATTGTAATATTACACTGCAAATCACATCAGTATTTTATTTTCCACTTTGAATGCTTGCAATAAGTTTTTTCTCTGAATTAGATTATTTGTAATGTGTGGATCAGTGTTACAGAAGGAACCTGTTTATTTTTGATAAAGGGGATTGGTTTCCGAAAGAGGATGAATTAATTGGAAGAGTGTGAGGCGAATTCTGAAAAAGGTAAATGCAAAGCAGTTTTTACTCCACAAGACATGTTAAAAGAAAGCTATCATGGGTAGAATGGATAAAATACTGTCATTCAACCACAGAGTCTTCCAAATTCATATGAGTATTCTTCTTTAAACTGCTTGGCATTGGAGCTAACTCTGTTTTACAACTATGTTAATTAATGCTGGAGCAAATGTCATGTTTGGCCAGTTCATTTACAGACTGCTATTCATCTCCCATACTTTGATTGCTGAAATCTGGAGGATCAGCTTGAGCGAAAGTTATATTTTTCCTCCTTTCTGTCCTTTTAAAATCAGTACTTATCCTTATGGGGTTTTTAATTAAGCCTTTCTACCAGCAGACGTCCTCAACATTAAAACCATCTACCAGTACCAAAGAGATGCATCTTTGGTTTTAATGGTGTAGTATTAAATGGCTACTAATTAAAGATAGTTGCATGGACATGAAAGTGTTTTAACTTTGGTAAAACACTGTTGCGTATGAAATATATTTTGTTCAAGCACCTTGACTGCTTCCTGCATAAGGGAGGACCCCTGCTGGAGACATCTTCTTTTTTTTTTTTCTTGCCAGATTATATATTCATGTAAACGAGATTCGTTATCTGAGCAAACCCTCTGTGCTTGCTCCGTGTCAGACTGGGTGTGATGGTGGGGAATTTGTTTGTTCAGTTGATTTTGGCTGCAGCGCTTCTCATTTTGTTTGAGATGATGTTCATCAGAGCTGTGCTCTTTGGGGAATTGCTTCTGCTGCTCGTCCACTGAGATAATTAATATTTAAAATATGTTTACTAACTTTAAAATTCTTACAAAAATGTTAATGTTCAGTTAGTGCTTGGTAATCACTATGGTGTTTCATCTCATAATCAGATTCACTTGTGAGTTAATTTGGTGGATAAAAGTCTGTTTTAGATACACAGTAAGTGAACATAATATATAGTGTTATCTATTAAAAGTAATAATAGCAATAATATTATTCTGATTATTATTACTATTATAAAAGTACACAACATGTTTGCTGTATAGTAATTTGCGTAAGAAAGTGAACCCTTTATTTATTTTGTTTCATATTTTGATTTAAGGACACAAACACATTAATTACTTTACATGAACTCTAATAGTGGCTTATACTTTTCCTTCTCTCCATGTGACTGCTATCTGTTTCAAAAGGGCTCATTCAAAATGAATTAAGGGGTATGTATGAAGGAAACCTAATTCCTAAGGGAGGAGGATTTGTCTAGGTGTATTTAAGAAGCAATGCTTGTAATTTATGAGCTTCTATTTTTTTGTAATTAAATACCACCTGAATATTTAACACCATTGTGTAGCTCTGCATCAACATGGCTGCATTGCCGCTTGGACTATCAAGTAACTATTGTCTCACAAAATGAGATATTAACTGAATTGAAAACCATCCCCTGTCGCATTTGATAATTTATTTGCATAATTAGGTCTTAATTTTAATTCACTATGCAAATATATGCCCCTTTTAAATTGCATTTAAATGTGAACTGGATCCACTGTCAGGCCTAATGTGAATGTATTTAATTTTACTATCTGGAAAGCATGAGAAATTGTTCAGGGCTAAATAGGGGGAAAAAGGGAACAGCGCTGATGATTTACCAATATTTGAAAGAAAATACAAACATAATACAAATATTTCAGAACATTGTAGCCACAAATGTTTTCTCCTACAAGAATCTTGTTTTCACAGTGTCCCACAAAAACTTTGTGTTGAAACTAGAGAGAATTATACAGTATCTGTTTCTATTTGGATGTCCCTTTCATTCTAGGGAGTGTTATCTCTTGTTTCACTTTTTAAAAGGAGTTGTGCTTAGGAGGCATGTATTGCCATCTATTATTCTGTGAATCAAATGGGGGCAGAGACAGGGCAGCTGAGAGAGAGTGAGCCTCCGGTCCAGTCCAATGGTGGCCTTTGTGGGCTGAGGGAATACAAACTCCACGACAGGACAAAGTCAGAGGAAATTGACCTGCTTGATCCTTTCCCTGAGAGGGAGGCGGCTCTCCTCCTTTCATCTTTTCCCAAGGGCCCAGATCTTTGGGCTACACTTAACAAACAAAATACTGTCTGGACCTAACTCAGGATTGTGGTTGTCTTAGGAGCTGGGAGATGCAGATACCCAGGGTGGCAGTGGGTTGGTAAGGAGGAGGTGGGGGGTAACCTGAGACAGACAGGCCTCTGGGGTAGGGAAGTAGCCAAAAGGGACAAATTAGCTTTAGACAATAGGGGGACCTTTTCCGCCAGGGGGATAATTAAACGTTTCTTCATCAAAGCTGAGACAGTTTGCAAGCTGCTCATTTTGTAATTCTATCATGTTTGCCCCTGAGATGTGCTTTCTGTATTTCGTCCACCCCCACCACTCAAACCCCTTCCTCAATACATTGCCATTGCCATTAATTTGGATTCTATTTGATTACTCTGTTGGGGGTGTTAATTATACCGAGTTAGCACTGGTCTAATTGAGCTCAGTGGAAACAGAGGGTCTATTGGAGTGACAACATGTATGTTCCTTCTTAGCATACCACACAAAGACCTTTGTTTTCCATTCTTGCTCAATGTGAGAACCATTCAACAACACATACTTGTTGTGATGTTCGAGCATGTTCACAGGGTAACAGGTCAGTTTGCCATTACTGGTCAACCACTGAAGATAAAGAAGGATAAAAAAAAAAAAACCTTTTCCATAAGTAACCTGACATGTTAACCTATCAAATTGCAAAAAACAAGAAAGAATATCAAAAGTTATACCTTTGAGCACTTCCATAAGACAAGAACCCAAATGGGGGAGATGCATAATTTGCAAGCCTCAGAATGTGTGTATGGGTAAAAGACATTGTGTGACGGGTCTTTTTCCTTGGCCACTGAGCTGTGGACCACAGGGTTTGTTGTGTGCCTTGGATCACACGGAGGAAGCTGAATGATGTTGCCCCAGCTCTCTGAAGGAAGGCCATGCTTGGCTGGCTTCAGAACAGCCTTAACAGGATATCACAGAAGAAACTGTGGCTTTTGTCCAGCTCTCCTTAAACAAAAAAAGAAAGAAAAAAAAAAAGCTGTGTCAAAGGGACTTGGGAGGGTGTTTCTTTTTCAACAGATGTTAGAACAGTGTGTAGTGGCTCTCTGGAAGCCCATATCTACAATGGCGCCTATCTAACCCTGTGACATCATCAAAGAGCGTGCTGTGTGGGGCTGCCGGGCTGCAGTGTAGGATTCATGCCATTACAACACCAGCACCATGTCTCTTAAGGCACCAGTGAACAACGCTGAGCACCAGTGCTTTTTACCCCTGCTGGAGAGTTTTCTAAAATACTGCTGCAACAAAGTAAACCAAGAAAGCTCAGGTTTGATTCAGTAGAAAGACAGTAGATTTTTATGAAGGGTTAGTTTCAGTACAAAAGTGCCAGATTTACTAGACTGGAATTACCTGTATTGCATAATCAATTGGGTTTTTTGTTTTTATCTGTCCACTTTCACTCTGTATACAGTATTTATTTACTTAGTAAACACACACCAACAAATGTGTCTTTGTGTGTTGCATGTACAGTATGTTAACAATATGCCTACATTCACATTGGGAGTGTTACAGAGTTGAAGGGTTTGTCAGGGTACAGCCATGCTGTGAGCAGCCCATCTCTGTGAAAGCCTTAGCCTCAGGGCTATAGACAGACCCCTGGGACCAGCCAGCACTCAAGGGCCTATTTGTTCAACAGAATGTGTTATTCTATCACAGCAAGCCTGTCACAGCAGCAATCATTCAAATACCCATTCATTTCTGGAATTCTGAATCCTCAGGCCTCCGAGGACCATCAAGACCCGTGTATTTGTTTGGTTTTGGAGTGGGCTTGTCTCTTTGATTCATAGACACTGAAGTTACTGTTGCTCAGGAAGACGTTAATTTGTTTCTGAGGAGGTTTTTAAGATCTATGTTGTCCCTCAACAAGCTTGAATGCTACACGAGGCTCTTTCTGCCAAAAGAATAAAATAGTTTTGCAGATTCTTGTCAGTCTGTCCACACTGAAAACTACAGACTAACAATCTTTTATCATAAAAACATATAGTGAAATTTAACCTTTTATCACCAGGCTTGAGGAGTAACATA
Organism: Scomber scombrus; assembly: GCF_963691925.1. Taxonomy (NCBI): domain Eukaryota; kingdom Metazoa; phylum Chordata; class Actinopteri; order Scombriformes; family Scombridae; genus Scomber; species Scomber scombrus. Next base: position 15,762,693 of record NC_084981.1, on the reverse strand, counting down.
TAGAGTAAAATTAAAGGTATCTTTATTGAGTTAAATTTATAACTAAAAGTATTTTGTTTACAGATACTTGTCAGAAATGTGTAAAGCAATAAAATAATGTAACCTGCCTCTTTCCCACTGCATGTTGGGATAGGCTTTTGCCTTGAGCAACAAGAGCAGGGTAAACTGGACAGTGCATGAATGGATTGATTATTGACACATTGAAATAACAGATCCTTTTCTTATGTTTGATCCAGTTCCAGCCAAAAGGAACAATCTACTTTTTTGAGACAAAGTAATGCAAACGTCCTTAGGTAACAGACAACAATTTGAAGGTACCTTTCTTAACCCTGTCTTTCTATCAATGGATAGATTTCTATCATTATCTCTTTTTCATGGAAAAGAAATCTGAAATTATCATCTTGGTTGTCTCCTGTTAGCTGCTTTAGTCATTTCAAATCCACCTCCATCACTGCTCATGAATGTTTTTCTAATTGAAAGTGATATCTTAGTGCGAGTCGTTGGTCAGAGCCTGTGAGGACTGGTGGTACAATAGACCTGTCAGGGTTGATGGATTTCCAACACAGCTGGGATATGGGTCCTCAGACCGAAGCCAATAAGAGCAGGGCCGGTATGTAAAAACAGTGGCTCAGAGCTGTCCGTCCACAACTCACAAAAACACGTGAACATGCATACATGAAATCACACATACACACATGGGCCTGATCAATAGCATATTCCTCTGAAGGAGAGAGGGGTGTGCTAAAATATATAACTGGGATTAGAGTGAGTGTTATTAAAGAGAAGTGAAGGGAGCTGTGAAGATAGATCTCATAATCAGTATTTAGTGTTGGACCACTGGATCTTTTTTTTTTTTTAAGTATAATCAATGAGAGAACCTATTTGGGCTTGGCTGGTTGATGATAGCCAGTCATTACAGATTAGCCCAAGTGAGTAATGGGATTCACACAGAGCAACGTAATACAATTCAATAACTGCACTTGGGTATGGGGAAATATTAGTACCTGCCTGCTCAACAACTGCTTAACCAGGCCAGAATACACCAACAAAAGTCCACTCTTTATCTCCGGTTATCTATAAGATAATGAAGGGGATTCAAATGTGTACAGATAATGTTTCTTTTTAATCCATAATTTAATACACTAATCCCATCACCTGCTGTGGTGAATATTTCAGTTTAATCTATGGCTTGCTTTACTGTTGTACTACTTGAAAAACAAAACAAGGCACCCCTCTGATGCCAATTAATTAGGAGGATATGAATATTTCAGTGCTCTATGATACAATGGTGGCTGCACCAAGATAGAATTCACAACAGCTCCTAATGGAATATTAATAATGGAGTGACGTTATGTTCTTCTTTTCCTCAGCTTTTAGTGAAGGTGTACAAGTGGAAAGGGTTCATACACTGGTCACATTCCCTGGTAGAGTTAGCAGCCATTTTTTTCTGGATTTGTGGCTGACAGTGAAAACCTTTACTTACAATTCTTATTGTATATTAGATGTATTCTGGTAATACTTCCAATATATCAATTCATTACCAAACCTGGACTTTAAAATTAATTTTAAAAGTGTGGTAAGTTAAGACTTGGCCTACTTAACATTGACTAAGTCCATATTTACACATAAATCAAAATGGATTACACACACTTCTCATGTAAAGGTGAATGGATACTAAATACCACATGTAACTGTTACCTAGCTAACTGAACCAAAAGATAAAACCAGCGATTAAGATATGGTCAATACATCTGACCTCTTACACTAGATCAAATGCTATTCAATATGGTGGAAAAATAAGATTTTAATTTACATTTAACAAAATGAATACAATATGTAAAAGTATAAACATGATGTCAATAACATTAGACTAAATGGGCTAATTATTGTTGGTTAGGGTAGCATGTTCATTTTAAACTAACTGCATGATCACTGCTAACTCTAAAAAACACATATTTCTACATATATGAATACATACTTAAAGCAAAGTTATACCTGCATTTACAGAGTATTGTATTGTATTGTATATGGTAATTGGAGGTTATGTGATGCTTCTGATGCTACAACTTTTTTTTTGCACTACAAACGATATATGTCTAACTAAGACTGTAATATTCCAACTTGACTTAATAAATCACCAATTCCAAGTTAGCTAGTTGAAAGAACTATTTACAAGGACTTTATGTAGTGATGGATTTATGAATTGCTGGTACAACCCCAGGCCTGAAATATCCCCACTAATGTTACCATCATACTAATTATTAAAAGGAATACATTTTCTGTTTTGAAACATATGGCCTTCACACAGGCATAACCCCTATAATTTCTATATTTATTCACTGTTAAAAATGTTAATAATCTCATCGCCCTCATCATGTCTTTCAAGATTTATGACTGAACGCTTATATTAGGAAGGTCAGGCAGGGTCTCTGTCTTTTGAGTCCTCCTGACTGTTAACCATCACAGAAACTGGTGGTTCATACAATATTACAATGAAAGGTTGTGTCCACCATTAAAATCCATGTCCACATTAATTCCAATCACATTAGTTATACAACATTTTGCCAATTGTTCCTTCATGTCGTTCTGCTCCACTTTCTTAACACTAAGATTTGCATGAAGGTGTTCACAGATACCACAAGGGAAATATTTGGGATGCAAAAAGCATTTCTGTGCCAACAAAACATTTCAAAGCTGTTGTTTTACATTTATTCATTTAATTATTCCTCACTTTCATGCCAAACCTGTAATCATTTTCACATTAACACCTGCTGCATTTCCCGTGTGTGTGTGTATGTTTGTTTTATCTGGTTAATCTTTATCATTAGGTGTGTTAGCCCATGCTATGCACTTTATTATGCTGGAAAGCCATCTTCATATACTATCTATTGGGAACCAAGAGCAGCACATCAGGATAAACTTGCAGGTATGATATGAAAGATGCAGATTTAATTTTCTTTCTTTCCTCTCTCTGGCAAGGATCATATTGGCAGAGCTGATGTTATTCATGGACAGACTCATTTCCTGAAGCAGCAGCAGCAGCACGGTTTGATAGTGAAGCTGTAAAACAGTTTCAGCTAGCCATAAACACATTTGATGAAAACAAATTAGGAGCGAGAAATATAACTGACGGAAAACATAACAGCCGGCAATGGAATCACATTAGAGGGGACGCTTGATGCCGCTGCAAATAAATGTACATTTAATAAATGGATAAATACAACACATAAAGCCCTATGTTGCCAAAACTCATTCATCATTTAAATGTCTCCCTCTTTTTCCATTAAATCCCATATTAAAACACCTTGCAAATAAATGTGAGGCTTTAACAACTTGACAGTTCACCACTGCATTAACCTGTTGATACTCAGGTCCTGAAACATTGCTTAAGGGGAACTTAACGCCTTTCAGATGAAATCACTAATGGCAATAATCTTTTGACAACATGAGATGAAAGTCTCTCTGATTTGTTGCTGTGACGCAGTACTATTCTTGTTAATGAATTTTTAATATCCTTAATGACAGGAGAGGAACGATGTAATTAAAAGAGCAAGTTGGGAAAAACGCTGACTCCAACTCTTTATGGGGACCATTTTAATGTTAGTTTAATTGGAACTAACACATTATCTTAATGAACAGATTGCCTTCAAGGAGACCATTTCCCCTCCCCTCTAGCAAGCTCAAAGTAGCCACTGTGCATATAAAGAAATTTCTTTTGCAATCTATGAAATGACAAAGAAGAGGGTTTTGAAGAAATGATATATGGAAACAGTTTGATTGTATTTATTTTTGTAGACTTCCACAAAGCATTCTGTCACAAGGCAGGGATGAAGGGTTCAGGGTGGCAGGGTGGGGGATTCGGGGATTGGGGGCAGGCCCGGTTGAAGCAGAGGCTTTGTGGCATGAAATACATGCATAAAGCCAAACGTGGCCAACAAGCGAACAAATTGACCACTCCACAACCTTGACACCGTTGACACCTGGACACCTATCAGTACTCTGTTAGTTTTTTACTCCCTGTGCGGCTGAGAGGAAGACATGGGGAGGCGGGATTGAGGTGAGGGTGTTTTTACGCTGGGAAGCTTTGGGCAGTTGAGTTTAATTTGGAATTTACAAGTGACATTGTGCCCCCATGGCTGTCTTCTTACTGAGCCAGGTTTATGGAGTGAGACAGTGGGGTCTTTTCCTTGTGATTAGCAGGCCTACGACCAGCCATGCACAGAGTATTATAGCCCACAGCATTATGTATCAGAGTTTACAGACCCCTTTCATCTCAGCAGACCCCTTCATCAACCAACGATCAAACCCCCACCTTCACTCACACCTTCGGAAGGTCAATCCTCTCAAACAAGTCAATAACTAATGAAGATGTGCAATGTCTCTACTATGTTGCGGGAAATGAAGAAAAAAAAGAAAAGAAAATTTGAGGGAAAATTTAGAGGCACGAAAATGGGACACACACAGAAAAACAGATTAATATTATTAAATGATTTGGGGTTTCCAACTAAGGGGGGAGAGTGGTGTATGAACTGTGAACAGCCACATGACGACCCGGAGGCTTATCTCGCGGAGGCTGTTTGGCTTAAGCCATGGCATTAATACACTGATAGCCTACGGAATAGCCAAGCATAAAATGAATGTGAAAGGATGAAGAAACAACAAGAAAAGGGAGGAAGAAAGCGGATGAAAGTGGTTAGGCCTCCAGCTTAACAGACCAAAAATATAGAACTACCAGAAGCATTACAGGGAGGCCCTTATTGATATGAGTGTTATTTCTGAGACATGCTTTTGTCACTGCTTTACAAACAAAACCAGGAACGACTAATAGAAATAACTTTTTGGAAAGTTCTCCAGGAGCCACAATATCTACAAATGTATAAATAAATATTATAAGGCAAAAAATAGATAATGAACTTGGACACATTCATCAACAAGACAGAATAATAAGGTAAACTAAGACTGATAATTGAATTTGAACAAACATAAAGATCCAGTAAAACAGATGGGATTGAAGAAAACAAATCCCCTGTACAGCCTTTGTAACCTAGCCCAGTGTTGAGGCTTTTATCCCTTTATTTTATTGATTAAAAAAATCCCAGAGGCACTAAAACGTACAGTCAATGATTAATGTCCCTCTCAGAAAAAGAAATTATATGGAATAAATTAAACTACTGCAGCAGCAAATTGAAAAATAAGAATGTAAATGAGCTTTGAATCCTTAATATCATAGAGAAAAATAGGCAATGAGGCCCAAAAATGATGAGGGATTAGCACAGAAACATGACATTAGCTCTAATGGCAAAGAGTAGATTTTCTCTACTGTCAAAATTTAACTGTCGCATCTGATTTTCTGGCAGGTAAATGAAAAATGGGAGACAGTGTGTGGCAATTGAACGCTCCAACCTTGTTCACAAGGTGAAAAATATGGACTCAGAGTTGCATATCAGCACTCCGACTTTGAAATAAGAGAATAGAGAAATAATATCTGTTGTGAGATGCAGTTATAAGGACTAAATCATACCACTTATCCACTGTATGATTTCGGGCTGGATTTTTACAATCAAAGTTTGCAGGAGTAGCTGGGGCAATATATCACAAAAAATGGCTATAATAAATAATAAGAGCATCTACACTGCCACACATATAGCATATAGTTGCATTGTGCTGGAATGTAAGGGATATTGACCTGTTGTAAGTTTATGTATTCCTCCCATTGCTGTACTTACATCTGCATGGGAACAAACAAGCTCATAGACAGTAGTTAAAATGCCGTTTCCGGCTGCTATCCTGCCTCCCACATTACTCCTCTAGTTATCCTGCTGGAGAGAGGAAAGGTATGAAGTGCATCAAGCGAGGTTCTCTCAGTTGGAACCTTTAATTATAACTTCACAGTATCAGTTACAGCAACCTTGCACAGATGCTAAAACCCTCAGAGGCTTGGCTACTCTACCTTACTTAATCTGGGCAGGAGGCACTGAGACAGTGCTGTACCATCAGCCAATTCAATCAGAAGCCAGTACGGCACCGCATCCTGCATCAGGGTCCAATCACGGCACAAAATAGTTCAAGTCACGTGACCTAGCTTCCTAGCATCCTTCATCAACACCTGTTTTTCTCTTTTTTTTGTGCATGCAATATTGTTATTTGCCTCTTCCTTCCTGCCTCTCGCAGGCTCTCTCTTTCCAGAGGATATAGTGAGGTCTGTGAGTGCAGAGCTAAAGACGCTATAAAAATTGCTGAGGTATAAAATCGAAAGTGCTCAAGCTGTCTGCGACTGGAATTGCTGGCTGGCTGAGGCCTGTTGGAGGTGGTGAAGGATCCCTGGCCAAGACCCGCTAATGTTGTAAATCTGAGAAAGTTTGGGCTTGTTTGTTTACATATTACAGGCTTTACAGTGAGTCTACTACAGTACACAAGGAGCTGTGCTTGGCCCAGGCTATTGTATGGGTCATAAAACTAAAGAATATAATGGCTGTGTGCAGCTTCAACTACCCACTCCTGTACTTGTTCACTAGTAATATGTTCAGATGAGGAAAAGCTTGTGTTACAAGAAGTAATATTTGGAAAATAACAACAAGCATTTCTTCGAACTGGTGGAAAGTTGAAAGGTGAAAAAAATGTGACTGTTTTGCTCAGAATAACATGGTCTCCCAAATTATTTGTCACAAAAATAGAGAAATCCATCTATACTGTCAAAACTGATGCAGCAGCTCCATATGATTGTTTACACTTTTAGAGAGAGGAATCAAGCACATATTTCCAGACATGAATCACCTGGAAAATACCATACATAACAAAAAATGATTAATAGCATTGGGTTATCTAAGTCAGTTAGTTGAGAAAATCACCATATAAAGTTTTTCCAGGTTTAATAAATTATCGATTTTAGTTTTGCTTAATTTAATGTACATTATGATCTTTGGTGTATACTGTACCTAATATGCAGCATTTTGGAAAATAAATTATTTTTTTTATTTTTTTAAATAAAAATTAACAAGCATAAATGAAAACATTATTAATTAAATCTTGTCTACATTGTATTATGTAAAAAAATCTGAAAACATCTCTCCAAAACTTACAAGGTGAAGGCAAACATTAAGCGTGTGTGTGTGTTTGTGTGTGTCTGTGTGTGTGTGTGTGTGTGTGTGTGTGTGTGTGTGTGTGTGTGTGTGTGTGTGTGTGTGTGTGTGTGTGTGTGTGTGTGTGTGTGTGTGTGTGTGTGTGTGTGCGTGTGTGTCTGTGTGTGTGTGTGTGTAATCCTCAGTTGGTTCACGGATATATACTGTAGCACCTTGGTGTACAGTACATTTAAAAAAAAACATCCACTCAGGTGTTACCATGTCTTTCCAGGTGCACTGTGAGCCAAAACACTTATCCTTAAGAGAGATCAAGCTTGCACGCTATCTTATCAGTGCTTACAGTGGTACACGTACAGTTGAAGTACACTCAGCTGCTCATGCACACCCTGCTTACAGGAGATCAAACATAGGTCGGAGACTCCAACATATACTTGCTTATAATCCACACAAGTGCCTCTTTGTACGTATGTGTGTGTCTGTGTGTGTGACAGAGAGAGAGAGAAAGAGAGAGAGAGAGAGAGAGAGAGAGAGAGAAAGGAGAAAGTGAGGGAGAGAGCTCAAGCATTTTTCCGTGTGTGTCAACAGTAGTGGTCTGGTTGTTTTGTGACAGTCATAGGCAGAGCAGAGGAAATGTACCACGATGTGGCCAGTCACAGTTGAATTTCTTCAGTGATAAGGAGAGATTTTTTTTTTCTTCTCCAAGCATGTAGTGGTTTTCTCAGAGGCCTGACAGTTCATCCTAAAAGTCCTATAATGCAGCTACTGAGGTTTGATCAGTAAAGAAAAATACTCCACAAAATGTAGTTTGATTCTCTGTATTGGAAGCAAGAAGAAAAGTGTTACTAATTACATTTAATTCCTGTTTATTTTTCCTGGTCTGATTTAAGGGAGAGCATATGTCAAGCCTGACCTCTTACACATTCACTCACAGTATCATTCACACAGAGACACATGCACACAAAGGGAGGAAAAAAATGAAGGATGGTGGAATGTGACAGGTAAACAAATTCAGTGTCATATTCTCCTGCTGTCTTCACTGTGCCACTTGGCATTTTAATGGAAGGGAATCTGATGTAACATATAGTGGTAACTACAACAGCAGCCTCGTACCAGAGGGGAAAACTTAACTCCTCAGACCTATGCATTAAACATATTGTAGAATAGAGTGTAACATTTATCACTGTCATTCCTAGAGAGTTTGTGTAAATTTAAATGCGCTCAAGCGTGCTGATTCCCCCCCACCCCACCCCCCACCTCCACAATGTATGCGTACAATGCCACCCCAAAGCCCATTTTCCTGAAATCCTTCTCATTGTTCTGCACGACCATACCACCACACAGCTATTCATCTTTGGGGAATATGCTGTACAGAAATGTCTTTGTATGTGGGGCCTTCTTCTGTTGCTGTGTTCCATGTTTCACATTGTAGAATCTGTCTACCTATTTTTCATAGTTTAATATTAATAAAAATCTTAAATAAAAGATAATACATTCAAGATTGAAAATGTATTTCACTTGTAGACTGATTTCGGCAAAATGTGTATAAATGATTTCCTAAAAATGGCTTTCTGGCAAAGGGAATACTTTATAAAGGTTATATGTAGTATTTCTGATTTGGTCATTTTATTAAAAAATATATTGCTATAATCTATTACTGGCTTTCACTCTGACCTACAGAAAAGAGTAGAAACCACATGGGCCTAAAGACAATTAAATAAGACTTTGTGAATTATTTGTGACAAGCACTTTTCCAGGATCGTGAGCTGGGTTAAAATGGAACAATAATGCCTTTAAGTGTGGAATATATTGGGACAGTAGTGCATGGCAATACCAGCTGACACATTAAACATTAAAATAAATTACCTAACCTTTACAACGTGCTGTGCCAATAAGAGGAAAAATGACAGATCATGGGTTATTATTCACTGAGAGATCCTATACATAATAATGATGTCATCAATAATGGCCATGATATCGCAACTCTTGCAGCTTTTTAAAAAACATTTAAGGGGAATTACTTTTTTCTTTTTTAAATCATCAGTCCAACTCCAGTCCTTAGCCACTCATCTGGAAAAAAAGACAGTCTTAAAAAAGATTGTTGGAAAGACAGAGAGAATAAAGAGTGCTGAGAGAGAGAAAGAAAAATGTATCACATTATGTTTCTGTTACCAAACGGCACTCATGAGTCAATTTGCCAAATAATGCGAGCAGAACTTGACTGAGGAGGCACATCAACGCCGTTAACGTGTAAGGTTGTCAGTGACCAGCAGACGACAAATATATCTCGTCTGACAAATAATAGAATTATCCTGCAGGGGTTTACAGTCAGTGGTGGTCTTTCATTTTGGGCTGAGCTGTTGTGTTCTCTGCAGTCCTGAAGTAGAAGTCATCTTGATGGAAACCAGGTCATTAAGCTGGTAAATGTGTATACAGTACACATAATGTGTTAATGCTTGTCACAGTTCACTTTCTTTTTCTTTGCACAAAAAATAAAAAGATACACAAACATAACTTCAACTCTCTTCATGATGCTACATGTACATATTGTGCATGTGTGCACAAATATAAAGATCATCTGCACAGGTTAGTTTCCATTTAATGTTTATGCTTTGAATGCATTCATGTGTGTACTACTGTGTGGATCTCTGTGCCGGATTTACCTCAATCATAGAAATATACTGTATGTTCTTAGGTTTGTGTTCAGTTTTTTGCAAACCTCAGTCCCTTCAATGGCAAGTTACTCTGTGCTTTCTGTGGCAGATTGAACACATTGCTATGGTGTTATAAAAAAAATGGAAGCAGAAACTTAAAAGTAAAAGTAACAACCGTGCTCTTATTACCTCGTTGAATATAAAATGTACAGAATTGTATGTACAAAATTGTATAAATTATATATATATATATATACATACACACATACATATGTGTGTGTGTGTGTGTGTGTGTGTGTGTGTGTGTGTGTGTGTGTGTGTGTGTGTGTGTGTGTGTGTGTGTGTGTGTGTGTGTGTGTGTGTGTGTGTGTGTGTGTGTGTATAAATGCAAATCTAAATATGGGCAAAGATTACTATTTCTTCCTAAATTATTTAATAGAAACACAATATTAAAATAACACAGTTACATTTTTTTTTTACTTGTGTTTATACCAAATCTGAACTTGCTATGGCCATCACTGCACAAGCACAAGGCACAAGGCATTTTGGTTTATGTACAACTACTGAATACAATATTCCCATTATAAATCTATATCATGGTTCCTTCAACCCTATTTAATATATAAGGAGGTACATTTTTAGTGTGTGGGGGCTCCTTTGTGTAAGGCGCACATTATTTGTCCTTCATTAATGTGAGAAACTGTTTCTTGTATGCTATCAATGTGAAAAACAAGAATTCCTCCTTTACTCTGCGATGGCACTTCCTGATTGATGCCTTCTGTTCACACTGATCGTACATTATAGAGAACATTACAGCATATTGCGCATTTCAGTAAGGGTCATTTTCAAAAAGCCGTTTACTCTGCCTCTGCAGAAAATCTTGAATAAATTTAATTGTCTGCATCCACCATCAGAAATGACTTTATGCGTTTTGCTTCATAATTAAGAGCTTTCACATCCATAAACTTAAATCACTGTGCACAGCTGTTGAGGTGTAATTAAAGCATTAAATATGTGAACGATCAACTCCCACTAAACAAGATGACACCAACACCCCCAGCACAGAACTTAGAGGTGAACTGCATGCTGGCTGGGCTTTTTGTAAAAACTAAGACCTGAGTGTTTCACTCTTTGTTCTGTTTTCCAACTCTCAGATGTCATTCCCATAAATCTCACTAGTTCGCCTCAGCATTAGCAGCTGAACTGATGCTAACACCATTAGCTGATGATTTAATGACACTTTAGATGAGGACAGTCATCCTCTTTCTATCATTCTCTCTTTTTTTCACCCCCGCCTGCTGGCTGAGGATCCAGGGAATCTGTGTGTTTTTGAGGATGAGGGTGGTGGTGCTCGTATCTCATCCACCTCCATTACGCCAAGGTCACTCCATTGCTTTTCTTAATGTGATCAGGGAAAGTGTCACTTTTGCAGTTCTGTGGCAGTAAATAAGAACTGGCTCTAATTTGAATGTAGTGTACCAGAGGCCCTTTATGGGTTGTTAATTTAGTGTTTAAATACATTTAACAGTTGAGAGAGAGTACTGATTAGGCCGGTTCTCCAAGTGAAGGCTATTTTTCTCTCCACTATTTCCACTGACTTGCTATAGATTATTATTGTTATGATGTGACAGATGAACGTCACGCTTATTTTGAATTAAGACGAACTTCAAAGGCAAAGAGAGCAATAAAATTAGTCCTTTTTTAAAATAATTTGTCCTTTTGTGTCCTTCAAGTTTCTAATTTATTTATTTTTTTATTCCAGGTTTTGTTTTAAGAAAATGTTTTAAACATGCATAGTCAGAACTGGTTTTAAAGTGACTTAAGCTGTCATAGACATAAAGTGTTATAATTTTATATTGAGAATGAATTGTGCAGATACATTTTCATGTATTTCATCTATATATCTTATCAGAATAATCAAATGGCCAATACATAAGTTCACACCTACTCAGTTGGTAAATTAGTGCACATATAAAATAATACTTGGCCTCATTTGCTGAGCTAATCCAGCTTACAGGACCCCACATTGTTCCCTATGAACCCAGCAGCAACAACTGATGAAGTCCTTGGCTTTTCATTGTCTTTTATTATTTTTTTAAGCCCACTTTCGCCCACTTCCTCCACCAGCTGAGAGCACACAGTGGCCATGAAAGCCAATAAGGCCCCAACCAGCCACCTCCACACTACAGATTTCTCCTGACACCTAATGCCAGTTATGAAATTGGGGGATAAGTTAATGTGTCACAGTAGCATTGATTTTTCATTTGCCTCTCGCTGCCCCCAGTCCCAGAGCCAGCCCAGTCCTTTCCTTCATGCTTCAGAATGGATTACTGTGGCCCCCGTTGAAACGGAGCATCGTGGGGTGACAAGGGAGCCGATGCGGGTGTTTCATGAGAGGTGCTACACCTGATTACAGGTGACACCAAACCACCGTCATCTGCCATGTCAGGAAGGCTCAAATATCAAGATCAACTCCTTCAGTGCAGTTTTAATTGATATATTCCATAGTAGAATATCCCTAAATATTACTTATATTAAATATGTACAGTACTGTACATTTAATTTAAAACAGAAAATTGGCACATTATTTATTTCCTGATCTATAAATTGAGATAAATTTGAATTCCGCTCTAATGTTGTAATAACCAATGCGGAGGCCTCTACTGGAGGGATAAAATGAGTGGTACAAGAAATCTGGTGCCTGGTCCCTATGAAAGGAAAAATACGCTCACGTAACAACAACACGGTGCTCAATGAGCTATGTCCTCAGTTCCATATGAGATTGGTTAATACAAAAGCTTGCTGGTGAAAAACATTGTCCTGGTCCCAGTGACAAAGACAAAGTGCCTGTGTTTGGCGTACGCGAGTCAAAGGGACAGGTGACGACAGGGAGGGAGACCAGGGAGGGAATTTGAATTTCACATCTAGGAGGAGGCAGCATGTCATTAAAAACCCTAATTTCAGTGTCAGGTAGACTTACAGGTGATCCATCATCTTGTCAGAAGAATTTTATTTTATTTTCAAAGGAGTTCAAAGCGAGCCTTCCAGACTTTTTACTTCAGTTTCAATTAGATTTAAACACAATTAACAGAAAAGACTAGTCCCATGTGTATGGTCGAGAGATACTTGCCCGGTCATGCAGATCTGAGGGAAAACAATTCATAATACAACTGAATACCAAACATTTTGCATAAATGGAAAAGTAACCAAACTCCATCAGTGTTTTATATCCACAAGCACAATGCAACTATGTCATAATTATTAGGTCATATAACTCCAAGTTAATATTCCAGTGTTGCACACATAGCTGCCGCACTCCTCTTCATATACCACCAGCAAACTGCATATCAGCACCCATGAATGCCATTTATTGGTACATTTCTAAATGTTAACGCCTGTCAACTCCAATCTCTCCAAAGGAGGCACATAGGAAATAAAATGCATCTGAGGGGACCTGAGAGGAGGACACACGTTAACCCAGATAGGCTGTGACAAAACACCATTACCATCTCCTGTTCACACAGCGACGTACAGGACAGCTGGTAGTCCCTTGTCCCTGGGAGGAATCCATCTAAATGAGACAAACACACACATACACACACATGTTCACACACAGTGGGAGAACATTTCTGAAAAAGAACCATAAACTTAGTTTTCTGTTTCTATAAACCTATCTTTAACTACTGTTGACTCACTATTAGATACATAATAAGATAAGATAAGATAAGATAAGATGAAATGTTTATGTTATGCATGCTCCAGTGATTGTTGGATGTAATTGGTGTAGTATACCACCATGTACAAATATTCCATTACAAGTTTCTGCATTTAAAATCTTGCTTAATTAAAACATCTGATACACACAACAATCACAAAATTAGCTTTAAGTAGCCTATTACAAGAAAAGACAAAAGTTTTAAAAGATGGTCTCTGTTACATTTTTATTATTTTTTATTTATTTATAAATACTGGTGCATAAGCACCATTTTTATGTACGGTTTGGAGGATATAACAATGTATCATGTTTTATCAGCAGGTCTTGTCTTTTGAATTTAAAAAGTAAATGACAAAAAACAAAAAAAAACGAGTACAAATATGTGCAGTGAGTGAATGAAAAAGTCCAAATACCTCAAAAATGTACTTAAGTACAACTCCTGAGTAAACTTAATTTGTACAGAATTGGCTGCATTTGTATAGTTTAAAAAATAAAAAATAAAAATCTAAAGCATTTTACAATTTGTCTCTCATTCACCCATTCACACACCAATGGCAGCAAGCTTGCATGCAAGGTGCTGGTCTGACCATTGGGAGCTATTTTGGGTTCAATATCTTGACCTGGGAGTCACTTGACCTCCTGAGCCACATATATTCCACCACTTTATGCTTAATATGAATAAAGAGTGTGCACCACTTTCTTTGATAAAATAAATTACACACTATTAAAAGACAGTCTCAAATCCCTTACACCCTGAAGTGTGTAGATGTCGAATGGTGACAGACCTCAGAGGGATGTGACATCAGCAGTCCATCCTCAGTGTGCTCCTGCTGGTGTCGTAACATGGATATAAAACCACTGTCGTCCTTACATCAGGCTGCCTAAATGGACAAAAATGCCAGAGCAGCAAAAAAATGGTGAACAAACCCAGGGCTTCATTAGCAGAACCTTCCCAGCATGCTTTGCGATGACAAATGATTGACTTGGAACAATATCTAAGGCGATCAGGATAAAGTACCAGCCATTTCAAGGCTCAGCAAAATTCAAATTCTAATTAGACCTTGCACCACATTCCAAATAAAAATGGGTCCCTAGGTGGTTTACCCTATCAGGTGTCTCTCCCAGACCACTGAAACAAAACGAATAAAGAAAATGATTAAAGCGATAACAAAGGCATAAAATTCAAATTATAGCAGCATCACATCTGGGATCTGTATGTCACTGCACTACCATTTCTGTTCTCCTTCTCTCTTTCTCTGACTCTTACTAACCCGTTCACACTCACATACACACAGCATTCCTTTCTTTCTGCATGAGGGCAATCAACGAACACAAGAAAGACAGAAAGCAGGAGAGAGTGTGAGAGAGAGAGTGTGAGAGAGAGTGTGTGTGTGAGAGAGACAGAGAGAGAGAGAGAGAGAGAGAGAGAGAGAGAAAGAAAGGGAAATTAAAAGGTAGAGAGCGAGAACGCAAATAGGCTCTCAGCTTTAAGGTTATTAATGACTCCTCAAAAATGTGCGACTTTTCCAATCTCTCTGAGAAGCGCTTGAAGGAGCCTGCAGATGAAGCTGACCTTCACAATGTTCTTTGGTCTTTAGTTAAGAAATTCACTCACCATTATGGCATCATTAGGGAAACAAGGATAAAATTACTCCATGGTTAATGACCTATAGGATCCCCACCAAAATTTGTTTCAGATCTAATAAAACTGAGCTTAACACACTCCAATGAATTATGAGGACTGCTACGTGGGGTATTAAAATGTGGGGAAATAGATTTTCTGAAGCTAGGAGGACTGGACTTTTCAAATCAGATAGTAGAATGGAATTTTCTGGGCAATAAATTCTACCATGTCTCAATTTCATTTTTTTTTTTCCCTCACAGAATTTTTCAGGCTATGATGGAATCTGTGAGTGGGATGGCCTCTAAAAATTCATTGCCAATTGCCGTCTCCTCCTCCATCCCCTTAAGGTAGATAGATTGATGGATGAATGGCTAAATGGGCAAATAAGTGGAGAAAAGTATAACTGAACGAAAACTCAATGTATGATGGAAATAAATGATTAGATACACACAGAGATACTTAAAAGAAATCCCAGAAGGCACAGCAAAAGGAGATAAGTAGCAAGTGCCTTCAAAAAAGTGTATCAAAATCTGCATTGATGTTGATTATTTTATGTGTTTACATTTTCTCTAGCTTGCCGCTAAATTTAGTACATGCCAAGCTGGTCATTAACATATTGCAGGGGCAGTTGGGAGGACACACAGAAACTCATTAAAGGGGACAATATAAAGCTGCAGGCAATTGTGCCTCTGCATCATGGAGCACATACACATGCAACAAAATGCACTTGCTAATACACCTATGAAAGTCTGCATGTAAAGCTCAAAGAAAACTATCAAGACATTTTTTAAAAAGATGCAATTTTAAAAGCAGTATTGGTTTAGCATGGCTTGCAGGTCCCGAGAAGGGGTTTGTGAGCTAATGGCATTTGCTCTCTTTAAACTTTAATCTTTCCTATTAATTCCCTGCAACTGGAGAATGTGCGAGAGTTAATGTTCCATGAACGTGTTTCTCACTCTGCAATCTCTTCAAGCTAATTACCTTCAGGTGCTAAATGGGGGGAAATTGCAATCTATTTGGAATGGAGAATTTTCACCTCCCCTTTGCCTATGTAACACTGTGGGTGCAGTTAAAAAGAAAGAAAATCAAACATAAGAATCCAGGTCTAGAGTACATTTAATCAAAAAACGGACACTCTGTGCAGAGCCCTGATTGGCTCTCCCTTTACAAGGTAGCTTTGGGAGAGTAAATTGCTTCCTGCAGTTTCCCGCCTCACTGCTTATTTTGTGGGTCACCTGGAGGTCAGCAGGTGCAGCAGTGGACAAAGCGCCGAACAGATGTCTGACTGACGTGGATCATGCAGATTGGCAATCAAAGTTTTCTGAGGAGAAAGGAGAGGCGCACTGAATGGCCATTCTGAAGGGTGAACACCAAGGAGATACAGAAGAAGTCAAAATACAAATTAAAAGAAGATTAAGCCGACGTGACAGATTCATGGTTGCTTGTACGGAACATTAAATCTCGGGGAGTGACATGGTATTTGTCAATGACAGAATCAAGTTGCGAGTATACAAATGATTCCCCGAGTCAATCACTAATCAGTAACGCAGGATGAACAGGCTCATTGCAGACAAATAGCTTTGATAAGTTTTACCTTTTAAGGGCTGGCCTGTGGAGGAGGGTTATGTGAAGAGGAAGTAGAGAGAGATAGGGTCAGGCAGAGTGAACAGTGGGGGTTCTTCACTCTCCTCAGAGGAGTCTGGAGCGTGGAGGGTCACTTTGTCCCCTGTTTGATCTTTGTCTTCAGATGACATGGCAGGAAATTAAAGATGAAAGGAGGTTTGACTACTGTCTAATAAACACAGAGACAGAATGCCCTCATTTGCTTCCGCATATCCGGTCTAAATATGTCAGATCTGTGGGTGATCTGCTTTCCCCGTTTTGAGGCAGCACACGTAGACCTGGATTAGCCAAGCCCTCTTGTACACAGACTCATCAAAGGATTAAAGTCATCACACTATGTGTCAACTGTATGAATCTGCTTTTATCAGAACAACTTTACTAGTTTTCAGATCCATTAAAAGTTACAAATTGAAGGCTGCATATGTGAACATTTATTGTTTTTCTAACTCATTGCCAATGCACTGTAAATGGTCTTTTTCATAATCATTAGATGCAGTGGCTGTGCTAAATTCATCATTGGATATATTTTATGAGCATACTTAAGAGATAAAATGATTTGTATTTTTAGAAAAAAGTCAGATTCTAATTTATCTAAGTAATCCCAATACTTTAAACAAAAGGGAGGTGGTGTCCTGATGTGCAATGGGAAAAAAACACAACACATTTTTTTCCCGGCCGTATTTCTTGTGTGTAATAATAAATTGATTAGTGGTGGGGAGTACTACAAACAGTCCATATCTTAGACAAACACTCATAGTGCCAGCCCATAGTTCCCACCGTGTTGAGGAATCTCCTACCAACAGCACTCCCTCTCATTTATCTGAGTGGCTGAGAGCTGGAAAAAAAGAAGAAACATCAAAAGGAGAACATCCCAGATAACTGCTGCACTGTTTTCCTAGCGCCTTATGAAAAACACTTTCACGCTGGTAACTAAAGCCCAAGAAAGCAAGATAACTTACTCGATTGCACTCTGTATGGCCTTTTGCTCGATCATTTCATGCAGATTGCTTGAAGGCATAAGTAAACCCTGAATGACCGTTGATGTTTTCTTGTGTTTTTTCTAAAGTATGTCACTGTTACTTTTTTTCTATCTTCCTAAAATGCCAAAGCTATTTGGTTAAATCATTAGAGGTGTTATGGTCGTAGAATGGCTGAGGCGAGTAGCATCCCTGTGTAGTACTGAAAGGTTATTTTGTTCATGAACACTTGAGGGTCCACTGATCCCTTGTAAGTGTCTGTTGGAAAATGCATTGACATTTTACGTGAATGGAAAAACCCTCCTCAATAGACTCTCTTTCATTGCTCTTCAGGTTTCAGGTCATTATACCCGCAATAGGGGACCACTCAACCTAGTTTGGTATTACCTCTGAGAAAACCCTGATGGTACTTTGCTTACTCCATTCACAAATTTTGTTTTGGAAATAAGAGGTATAAACCTTTGACCTGAGGAGACATTTTGAACATGTAAAGGTGTTTGTCCTGTGTAAGCATCATTGATTATTTTCTCATAAGATCATGAGAGAGACTGTAATTTTTAGACATTTTTAGACATTAATCCATCAATTTATAATACATTTTCCAATATATTTGCCAGCAAATATAATATAGCACTGCTAATAGAGTAATTGCAATTTCCCAGATTCATCAAATATTATAACTCATAAAAGTACATTTCTAGACACTAAATTTTTAAAAAAGTGAGGTTTTTTACCCATATATAACATCTATGTGTAGATGTGCCTGATACTGGCTTTAGTCTCTGATACTGTGCAATGTACAGTACCACTATGTACATTCAAAAATACTTAAGTAATAATAAGGATGTGTTAGCAGCAAGTATTACAATCACTTTTTTATATTATTATATTACTGCATTGTTAATGTTCATGTGTTATTATATAAGCAGCAGTTTAGTTTGGCAGCTGGTTGAGGCAGATATTATACCTCTATAAATTATTTTGAGTATTGCTGTTCTTAACAATGCCTTACACTTTATAAGAACATATTGTATATTTTGTATGCGAAATAATAAATGTAATGGAGTAAAAATTACAGTGTTTTCACTAAAATGTAGTAGTGTAGAAATGTAAACATAAAATGGAAATACTCAAGATACCTCAGTCATACTGTAGTACAGCACTTGAGTAAATATACTTTCCACCACTGGCAGCAATACTATTCATTATGAGGCTGCAAATTGTACTGTTGTTGTATTTGGAGATATCCCTGCTATTTTTCTTGTTAAAACAAACACACAAACATATTGCAATACAGGTATTGCTCTGTCCACCTCCTGTATGATTTCAGGGAATAAAAATTGAAGTAAAGTTTCTCTAATCAACCAGGGTTTCAGATATAGTCATGGGCACCAATCTCCATAGACAAGTCCATTCAATGCAAATGCTGCACCTGCCACGAGTTGTAAAAGCTTTTGCGATTTCAGTGAAAACAGGGTTCGCATCATTTGGAAAGGTAGACTTGCCATTTCACGCACCAGTATCCCAGCAATCCGTAAAGACCTGGAGACATTCCTCGGCAGGATTAGAATTTTACGATCACCACAAAAACGACTTCAGCCCCAAAAAGTCATCCTTTCCATATCTGCTCTCCTTGCTTTGTCCCCCAAAATTTGACTATAATTGCCTTAATAGTCCCTCTGTTAATTTGTTATTATTAGTGCATCCAACAGCATATATTGTGAGCATTAAATTTACCATTTTCCAATTTATTAATGGATAAGATCAGGCCTATCAATCAAAATACCACATATCTTAATACAAAACCTGAATAAATAAATGCCAATTTAAAGTATTTAAAGTTTTATAATTCAGGTGCCCACCAGCACTGAAGAGAGCTACAACACTGAGATGGACAGAGACTGTATGGATAGTAGCTGGCCAGGCTTCCTAGTCAGGCTGAGTCGGTTCAGACTGATAACGTAGGTAATGGTGTTTCTGGAAGAGTGAGGCCAGATGAAACACACCACACGGACAGATACCACAGGCATACTGGTCCCTTCTGTTGGAAAATTTCATTTTTTCCGGCAGGAAGCCATGAATGCTGAGGCTGAATCCAAATCCGGTTTTCCGCACTTTATCAGCGTGTGGCCCACCAAGTGGTGAGATGGTGGGGGGAGAGGAGGGCTGAGAGGGGGGTTGATCCACTCAGCCGAGACCCTCCACTTTAATCCAATTTACAGCCTCCCCCAGCAAAAGATAATTACAACCCTTAAACCAGCTAGGAGAGGGGTAGAAAGAAAAGGCCTCACTCACCCAAACTGTGCCTCTGGCCCCTGAAGTCTCCACCTAGAGAAAGAGAAGGAGGGGGGCCTCTGTTAGCAGGACTCAAGCAAAGGCATTGTGACAAACTAAGAGTGTGTGTAGCTAATGAGGCAAAGTGATTTTTTTTGCAGCAAATGGATGCCCACTGGGCAGCGGTAGAATGCACCCCGGGACTTCTTTGCTCTCTGATGTTCACCACAGATGTAGGGGAGGTGTATTTTAGGTTGGTGTTTCAATAAGTGCGTGTGTATCCCATGAATCAATGTACCTAATAATAATGCATATTTGTTTTCTCTCAAGTCTGTGGTCACCATTTTGTATTTTAATTCTGTACCCAAGAATGCTACTCCTTTTAATACATTTGTCAGGAATTTAATGCCATATTTCCTGTATTTATGGTGTTTTCCTAATTTGCTTCAAAATGTAATGAGTCTGTTTGTTTTGTTGTTTTTGCAACAAATGTAGGCCTGAGTAGCTTTCACGTCCTATAGTTATTACAGTAAACGGATGCTCTGAAATTTTCGCCCTGTTCCGTTTTCCTGGTCTGCGTCTTTGTCAGAAGTCTTTGAAGTGAAAATGAAGGAATGGGGTTAACTTTTGCAAAAGAATGTGAAGAAATAATAATGAAGGGGCTCACAGGGGAGCGGAAACGCTGGCCAGTCCTAATTAATAGAAGGAGAGACACTCCCAAAGTCTCCCATTCACAAGCTCACAATGGAGTTCTCCACCAAGCAGAACCTGGAATGGAATATGGGAGGAGTGAAAGGAGACAGAGTAAAAAAAAAAGGAGGGGGGGGGGGGGGGGGGGGGGGGGGACTCAAGCCCTCATTCTCTTTGCACCCGTCTCCTTTATTGTATTTCTATTTTATAGCATCCTATGGTCCTATAGTCCACGTTCCTTTCAGTGAAACTGTGCTCAGAGAATCCCACTGGTCAGTTTTGTAAATATGGGTCCTGGCAGTGTGTATGAAAGGATGGCACATTTCCAGAACTTATCCAATGTAGGCCTCTCCTCCTGCTCTTTCAAATATTGTTCCATACTCTCCTCACCCCCATTACACCACTCTCTTTCAGGTGCATTAACAGTGCCCAGAGTCAAGAGCATTGGCAGACTATATGGAAAGGGGACGGGGGGGCTTATTTTGCCACAAGTCAAGTCTAGAGAGGAGGGGTTTGTAAGGGGCAACAGAAGAAGTGTGGACCCACCTGCCACTCATTATCCTCCCAGTTAGAGGGTTTAGTCTTGACCTCTGAACTTCAGAGCTGCCCCACACCACTAATCTGTTAATTAACCGAGAAATACCCTGGAAAAACTTTGAACGGCCATTGTGTGTGTGTGTGTGCATGTGTGCACGCAAGTGTTTAAGGGGAAGTGACAACAAGAGCAACAGAGAGAGGGAGATGTATGGTGTATAGCGGGAACACACTGAGGCATGTTACTCTGTACATAGCTGGCACATTCTCTCACCGCAGTGTTGCTGAAGAAGTACGACACATCGGCCACAGTTTTACGTGGTCAGAACTTGTGTTTGTGTATTTATCCATCTGATCCCATCTCTACAGCTTGATAACACTCATTACTTTTTTACCCTATATTGGCTGAAGACCCCATGTAGTATGGACAGGCTGTGAATTCATCACATACATTTTTTAATTGTTTTATTCTTTGATATGTGTGAAACAATTTGTTTTCTTTCATTGTGCTATACTATGTAGTAAAGTCTGTTTCTTTTTTTGACATTGTAAACCTTGTACAGCGAGCTTTGGCAATACTACATTTAATTTTGCCAATAAAGTAGCTTATCATTTGAAAAGAGTTACTATTATGTTGCAACTAGCATTGACCATGGACTAACACTAACTCAAGTGGTGACAAGATAAATCTGACGTGTTACTCGCTGAAATAAGAAAAGAAAAATAAATTTCTGCAATGCCCATTGTGTTTATTTTCTTGTAAATCTCTTGCTTTTTATTGTAAAATGTCTGATTTTTACACTCATCAGACCTTTTTTTGAATAATTCAAATGAAACAATATAAGAATAAAACATTATTCTTTAATAAAATATTACCCAAATGTAAGCTAGTCAGCTCCCTGACATTTGTAAGGCGCTTTGGATAAATGCATCTGCCAAATGACAAATTGTAAATGTAAATGATCAGACATAGTTTATTTGTGACAAGGGGTCATGAGTGGACATTGATTTGCTTTGTTCCTCTTAAGGGACAATTGTAAAAAAATTCAGATTGTGTTTTAGGATGGGAATCTTTATGTTGCAGTTCTTTCTTTGTAATATAATATTGTATGTAGGTAGTTGTGTGCATGTCTGTCCCAACTGCAGAATCTCTGTTTTCTTATACTGTACATCTACAAGATCTGGGCACTTGTATGTGACACAATAAATATCATAGCTACCTAGCTTGCTATACAAAAAACAAACAAATACAAAATGTAATAAAACATTTTATATCCACATTATGGGAACAATACATTTGAATCCTCTTGTTATTTGTTTATTATTCCCCTGGCTTCATCTAAAGGCCTGTTCTATTTAAGCTAATTTCTGATACATTATTCTACACTATAATGACCCCATAACACTAATATAATAAACTATATTTTTCTTGGTTGATGAGACACACCTGGTAGTCTTGCTGTAAACAAACAAAAATCTCGGAGGTTGCTTTGACTGGTGAGGCAGCTGATAAGTGGGGCAACAAAGTCAATTAGTTCTGTGTTTATTAGTATGTGACAGGTGCTGGGTCATGCAGATTAACTCACAACCCTTGGAGGGATGGGACAACAATAATGGTGAAACATGTCCGTCCGACCAGAAAGTAAAGGTAGCAAAAGGAACATAGCAAAGCCTGCTCAATTAATTATGTGGATTAATGAAGTTCTGCTTGATTAAGTGTCGATGGCATTAAAAACGCCTATTTTTTCTTCCCAATGTGACATAATGGACACTCTTACATAAATAATGGAATCCTTCATGGTTATGGAAACCAACACATTATACATTATGAACCACTCCTCCTCATGAACCCTCAATCGATTAATTAAGGCTATTGGCCTTGATTAACTTATCGCAGGTTGCATTCAGGTTTGACCTCTAACCTTCAACTTTCCCTGACTGCAAAGGATATTGATTCAAGGGGAATTGTTTATTTTCAGCTACTGCAAAATTACCTTTAAAAAGAGTAGCTGACAGAGTGTCTTTTCATTGACCTGTTGTAGCTATTATTTTTGTACACCTCAGGTTGAATGAGTGCCTCAGACATCAACTTGCACCTGTTTAGACAGCTATTACATTAAATAATTGTCAAGATGATGTAGAGGATCTATCCTGTAATTCAAACACAATAATACCTTTTTTATTCCTTTCAATACAACAAATTAATTATTTCCACTGTTTCACTGTATTCGGGTGAATGTGCTTTGATTAATTTGACAGTATAGTCTGTTGCATGGCATTAAACCATAAACTCACTCAATCAAAAGTGTGTTAATTCTTCTTACTGTACAATGGAAGGTCTTTCTGCTTTTGTGACAAACTAAGCATGTGATGTTTGCAAATGCATTTACAGCATACAGTAATTGATGTTTAAATAACATCAAGAAAGGTCATCCTGACCTGAAGCTGCCCACCGGTCAGTGAAGCAAAGCGATGTAGGCATAATGAGCCATAGTATGGTCAGCTTCAGGATGTCCTCTTCATGGCAACACTTTGATCTGATTACTTACCGGCCCCCTCTTGGTCTTTACTGTTCATTTTAGTGAGTTTAATCTCTAAGGGTCATAGCAGGTCTGGGTTTGTTCACAAATCTGCTATAGCTGTTGGGTAATCTGTGATGTTAAAGGAGAAATCCACTGATTTTACACATCAGCGTCGGTCTTCAGATCTTGGGGAGTAGGCTACTACTGCATATGTGGAAAAAAAGTTGTATAAATCCTTTTGTGGCTTTGTGTGATGTCGTTGGAAACGGCCAGCAGTTCGAGGCTACATTAGCCACCACTAGCATATCACACATAGATCTCCAACTGAACAGTTGGTGGACAAGTTGCATTGTGGGTAATGTTTTGACAAAGAAGAATGTGTGGAAGATAATATCTCTGGTTCTGCTGCATCTATCTTTTGGATTGTCCATTTTGAGAGCAATGCTAATTGGTAGAGAGCTCTTTAAAGGGAAAATGTATTACACCAAAGTTAATACAGAGATGCATATGATAGACCTTCATTGTTTCTGTTTCTATATTAAAACAGAATTTGCTTTACCTTTGTAAATTATTTTTTATTAGGATACTGCCACAGTGCTACTTTTCCTTGTCCACTATCCTGTCCTCCAACACCATGGAGCCCAACTGTAAACAGCATTAAGAGTTTGTTAATATTTAAACAACCAAAGTCATGACACAAACTCAACAACATAACAAGAATCTGACCTCTAAATATCAGTTTTGGTTAGATTATTAACTAAAGGTCACGCCTGTCTTTGGTCTCTGTCTTTTTTTTTTTTTCTTTTTTTTTTTGTATCAAATCCAACGGGGTGACTAAAATATTAGTTCTACTGCACCTTCCTCAAGAGAATTTTAACTGCAAGGATTCATGTGAACAAAATCCCCCTGGCAGAATTCGAAACACCACTGATGTGTCAACATATCAAATAACTGTTGTGAAATGCCATGGCTGCATTCATTCCTTGTTTTGGTGCTTGTTGAACAAGGCGGCGTGGCATTGCTCTCCCCTCACCCTGTGGTCTGTCCTCTAGGGTGCAAGGAATCTGAGTCACTCACTGCACATCAGGCTCCCCCCCCAGGGGCCCTGGCACTTGCAGAGGCAGGTTAACAAACTGTAAAGGCTTCAACTGAGCAGCACACAAACTGTTTTCTCTCCACAAAGGGATTGGCTCCAACAAATGTCATAAGCCTATAATGAGATAGCTGATCTCGGTAGTAAAGAAGAAAAGAGAAAAAAAAAAGCTTCCCCTCTGCAGTCAGCGGCTATTAGAGTCAGTGAGAGTAAAAAAGGGAAGCTTCCCCATTTTCTTAGAACCCCTCAGAGGCTGGCCAACATGACAATGCTGGTCAATTAATTGGTGAAAAAGTGAAAATCCAATTAATGTGTATCAAGCTGGCAGTTTTGCATGATGATGGCTCATTAGGAGACCAAGCTGAGGGTGGAGGAGTAGATGGGTGGAGGGGCTTAAACCCCACTCATTAAGCTCTGTCTTTCTCAGTGGGGTTTTAGGGACTGGCTTATTTATGCAACAGGTTCTAAACAAAACCTCAATGTAACGCTTATTTTATAGATGCGAAGCTGATGAATTCCTAAATGGCATGGGTGGGGTTTCTTTGGTTCTCGGGCAGAACTTACTTTTCTACTTAGTTACTGCACTTTCTCATAAATTCATGAAACAATGGCTTAAACAACAGTAAAGAAAGTGAACATGGAGTGAGTTTTGAATAGTCACACACGCATTCTCGAATTTGTGTCAGCGCGTACGCAGTTAAGTCCAATACACACACATGAATACACCATAAACATGCGAGCAGCGTGTTTTATCTGTCCTGTTGATTTTATTCTGAATCTTTTGTACTTGTTCAATTGTTTTAACCTGAATTTTAAAAATCCAACCAGAGATGGGAGATGCAAATTAGCATCTATATTGTGCCTGTTAAATAAACTGACAAATAAATAATACATAAATATTCCCAGTCACAGTTTTAGCAACATACAAACCACCTTCAGTTCACACACATGGCAGTTTATATCGTTGTGGTCTGGTCAGTATATGCCTATTCTATAAAATCAACCAATTGAAATACTAAATAGGATGTGCAACATAAAAAATGCACATTGGAAGACATGATTGTTTCATTATGTAACATTTACACACAAGGGATGCTATCAAAATTGTTAAAAACGGGGTAATGGTCCTATCATTGCTCTACAAAATGAGATGATGCTGCTCTCTCGGCTACTTCTGAACCTCACCATATACTGACAAAATAAAGAATGTGCTCCCATACTCTCGCAGCCCGCCTGTGTTTGTCTAGCCTCTGCCTCTATGTGTAAGATTAATACTCTTGCCACACTCTCATAGAATAATGTCACTTTAATCTTGTTTCGGGCGAAATTCGAAGTGGAGTGTGTCTACTTGTTTCCTGAGATTACTTCATCTTTCTTTCGGCAGCAGTGTGTGACTCTGCCGCCTGCTGTCCCCTGGCATTGGATGTCCCATTACCCTTCACACGCCGCAACTTTCTGCTGTTTGCACAACACTGGCCACAGGACCCAACAGGAGACCAGTATACTATTGATGTTTTTAGTTGTTCTTTACTACTGCCAAGCTCATTCTAGTTGTGTGTGGCCTACTATAGAGGACTACTGCCAGTGGCTGAGACATTGTGAATATGTTTCACTCAACAAAGAATATTGCTGCATTATGTGCTGCTCTTGTTGTTGGATTCAAAAACAGTATGTACCATGAAATACTTTAACAGGATTTCTTCTGTTTGCTGCTTTGTCATTCTGTTTTACAGCAGAGAGGAAAGCCTTTGCTGTTTTGAATCAAGGAAGAATGAACTTACAATTTACACCGCCAATGCTGAGTGCAAAAAATACTCACTCTACTACTTTCTCAGATTATTGACAAAAACATTAAATGGGGACTGATTTCAATTTGTCCAGATTTTTTTTTCCTGTCAGCCTATGAAAATGTTTCTTGCATATTGTACCTTAAGTCTCAGTTTTTTAGATTATGTGCCCATTTGCTGTTCAATACCTTGTATTTGTATTCTCGTTCAATAATTTACAATAAGTGTCAGCACACTTATGCTTTTCCACTGTGTTGACCCTAGCATTTCTGAGTGAATGAGCTGCGGTGCGTAAGCTATAGATCTCTAATGAGGCTTGATGTAAACACCACGATATAAACCACATAAATTCCTTACACAACAACTCATCATTTGCACCTTTTGCGCACACACACATACATTCAAAAACACACAAACAAAACATTCTGGTCCAATAGCTACAATTAAAGATGTGTTTATTCTTTATTTTTTATTGTCTTTTTTTCTGTATTTGCTCTGTAAATGAATAATTTGACCTGACTAATGCACTGCAGGTCTCCATCTGTTTGGATAATTACGTGTTTCTTATTAGTGAATATGAATCACAGTTTATGTCAGCAAATGGCCAGTGCTGCTGTTTTTGCAGCTTCTTTAAATGGGAGAAACACACTTTGTATGGCAAGCCTTATGCGAGAGGAGCAGTGTGTTTTTTCCCCTCACTTCCTAATAATCTATTCTGTTCAGCCAGCTGCATACATTGACAAATGTTCCCAACATTAGGTATTTACCCGGTGAAAGGTAATAGATGCAAGGGTTTAAAAATGCCTGCTGCAAGAAACAGCAAGCACACAGGGAGGAAAGAAAAAAATATGACAATAGGAAACATTCTTCTCCTCTTCGCAACTGGAAAATGGTCCATTTGCAATAGCCAACACTAGAACAAAGCAAGGACAACATTTAAGACATTTTAAAAAATGTGCCTTCTTTATCACTAATAAATGACTTCAGAATTAGTTTTAATTATTGAACACTGTTTATGAGGAGGAAAACACTCTGCAATGACAATGTGCACTGCTTGACCTAAAAATATAATTGAGAAGGAATTACCTTTTGATATTTACAGTCATTGTAATTTACATTTCCTTGTATTATTGTGTCCCATGAATGAATGAGTTCATGTGGGGGTTGGTGTTCAGTTTGTGTGGCTTCATTCTGCTCTCATCTGTCACAATCTGCTCTGAAGTTCTTCACAGATTCATTCATACTCTGCTTAAGTTACAGGCTAATTCACCACCATTTGTATAGTAAAACACACACACATGCGTATATACACCCAGACTGATCCCGGGGCTCAGCTTTTCAGGCTAATCTGTGGATTGTCTATTAGGTTACTTTGTTGTAATTTTCCTTCACATCTCTTTCTTTGTGATTTATGTTGCTTGTTCTTGGAGTCTAATGAAAGCTGTGACAGCGCATTAATGAGGCTGCTTATTTTGACTGAACTCCACTTCCTCCATTTACCTTCCTCACCTCAGCACACATTTCCTCTCCCACTTTTTTTTTGTACTTACTGTTAACATTGTGCCCACTGCTATACTTTCTTATCTCACACTTCTCAGAATCATTTCCATATTTACTGGCTCTTAGTCATGTTACATTCTTTAACAAACAATGTTAAAATATGAACAGGGCGATCAAAGGAAAACTGTGGCAGTGTTGGAGGCAAACAAGATTACTCCTGTGTTCCTGTCCTGGGTTTTGATCTGTGTTCTTGATAATTTTCTGTTTTTACATTATATCTCCTGTAAGTACAGTATCATGGTATTTCTGTATTACTAAAACTGAAATTTGACTTCCCATTTATGCATCTATCTAAGCAAATTGTTTGTACCTACTGTATATCTATAATAATGCCATTTTTATGGAAATACTGCAGGCAATACTTGGATAAAAGCTGACTCTTTTCACTCCAAAAAGGGAAATTAATTACAGAAGTTACAAAAACATGTGCCCCATTTAAGAAATCAAATGAAGTAGATAGCAATTAAAAAAGATATTCAAAATAGATACAGGAACAATGTCTCAGTATACTACACATACACTGCTGACAGGAGGATTTAAATGAACAGAACAGCATTACAAACACAGTTAAGAATCAAAGAATCTGTTGGTGTTGTACACTTTCCCTCTCAGCCTGCTGGGATTAATGGATAACTCCGGTGAGAGACGCCTCTGTTCTTAGGCAAGACAAAATGACCACAGGCAGCCAAAGAATTTGGCGTCCAGTAACTGTAGCTGTTTCCCATACATATATTATTATAGCAATAGCAGCAGTGGTGATTGAATTTCTGACCTTTTGTTGAAATGGGAAAGGGGGAGGGGGGTGCATTTCAATTTTTGTTGTGTCATTCATGTCTTAAAATAACTACAGGGATGAAAGATCATGGGTTGATTCAATTACAGTGGTGTGTAAAGGCTAAAGATTACTGTATTCTACATGCAACCTCACTTGTACATATCTGAGATAAATATAGATACTGATTTCACACACTTTAAATGGCTTGAAATAGGTTAAGTGATCACTCTCATGTTTGCTCTTTGGAGCCTAGTTCGAGCCTAAAGCTTACAATATACAGTAAACAATCATTTGACAGCTACAAAAAACAAACAAAACAATTCTCTCTTTCACCAACAAATCCAACACATGGCTCAATGAATATAATTAAAGCATGATGATTAAATAGATTTATAGTTAAGTAAATTCTCAAGAAGACAAACCTGTTATTGGACTCTTCATGTCACAGAATCCATCCAACATTTGAGAAACTAGAAGCTGCCAAACTAGAAATGTTTGGTGGTAGAACCTGGCCGGCTCTGCCAATCAATTGCAAAGTTCACATTAAAAACTGCTGACAGCTGTGGGAGAGAGTTTCCACTTTCATCTAGCGCTGTCTGACCCTCCAGCTAACCTCACCGTCACCCTCTCCCTTCGCAGACCTACTCTCTTTATTAATCTTTGTTGCATCCCTCAGCCCGACCCACAGAACCGTCCCAGCCACGTTTTTTCACTTATCACCAAACTTTTGCCTCATTTCATTTTTTTAAATGAAAGAACACTTCACTTGATAGCCTTGAACCGACAGCCCTCCACTCCCATAGAGGAGCCCACCCAGCAACTCTGTCTCACCATATCAACTTGTTTGCTGAAAGAAGGAAAACGAGCTTCCCGAATGAAGCATGTGTGTGTGAGTGTGTATGACAGAGGGAAAGAGGATTTGTCTTTCCCCTTTAACTTACTTTTTTGTTCATCCTCTAAAATCTCAATTTACTGTAAAAAAAAAAAAAAAAAACAACCTAAATGATAGAATATATCAATAAAAACAAAAAAAGATGGCACTTGATTACTTTCGGTCGATGTGTCTGTTGAACTTTGGTCTTTTGTTCCCTACAGCTGTAGTCTTGGTGGTGGAAGTGAGAGGCTACCACTTGACAGTCATTGCTCAAAGATGAGCTGCCACTGTGTTAATGCAGGCCTTTGCTGCCCCTTAGGGGTGGAAGAAAAATAGAAGAAATTGGAAGGCCTCCTCAGCAATGGAGGGAGGATTTTTCAGATGGGTGCAGTTTATTTAAAAATAACATTATGAGAAACGTCTATTTTTTTAGGACTGACTGCAACTCAAAATGAAGTATTCTTTAGATAAAAATGTTTCTATCGCATTGATTTTGATTTATATTTTCAGTTTGAGTGAAAATTGGGCTCGAGCGTTTCTGTCAGCTCATCGCCTGGTGTTTGGTGTGTGTGCGTGGCAGGTCTAATCCCATTAGTGCTGCTGATCCTGGGCCTCAGGATCTGTTGTGTCTCTATCAAACCTGCTTTATGCTTTGTCTGTTCAACTCCAATCTGTTAGTTTAGCAGCAACAGTAAACAATCTTGTTTTCAGGTTGGACATAAAAAAGACCAACGCAAAATCCCCTCAGGCTTGTTACACACCTCTTTTAATTGTTTAATTTGTATTAGTCAACATCAAGCTGAACAACTGTTTTACATTAACCTCATGAGGAAATATTTAAGGATTTAACTTGTACAGTTTCTCCATCTGCAGCTAGAAAAGGTTGAAATTGTCAATTTTAGCTGGATTAAGTACAGACAATGCTGCCCCCTGGGCATCAGAAAGAGATGTTTTATTCCCCCTTTGTCACTTTAAAAATGTAACATTACAGGCATTTCCATTCTTACATTGAAATTCAATAGGAATAGCATTTATAAAACAAATAAGAAATATTAAACAGAAAATAATGCAATTGCAGCTGATTACTAAATCATATATTTTGTAACATAATTAAATTATAAAAATTAACAATTAATAATGAATATACTATAAACCTAATGTCCTTCCTGTTATTTATAGTCTATGCACTTGTGAGTTTCTTTACAAAGTTTTTTTTTTAATTAAAAAAAAAAGTTTTTAAAACTTTAAGGAAATACCTGATACTATTCCAGCTGTAAAATGTAAAGTAAATTCAAAAATGATTCACAGTTTAAAAAATGAAATTAATTAGAAACGGAAAAGGTTTGCGGTTGTTGTCAAAGTGGCACTGGAAATGTTGCTGTGGAAACAAGGTGCTTAGAAGCTGTGTCGGACCACATCAAACCCTGTCAACAAAGGTCAGAGCTTGAGCAGAAATATAGAGGCTGTAACATTTGTAACAGAAACTGGCTCTTGTCATGAGGAGCGTAATGTTTTGGGGTGTTTAGGAGGCTGAGCTGGGGATTGAAAGGGACTATTTATATCAGATTAAAAATGGTCAAACCATTTTTATAAAGGTGGTCTCTGCAGCTGTCTGACATGAGATGTTTTGTTTAGAAGTGCAAATATTCATTATTGTCCTTGACTGGTCACTGTTGCTGACAAGAGGATCTCTCCAATCCCATTGCAAAATGCAAAAACCATGTTGCACATACTAACAAATGCTGAGAGAGCTGTGTCTGTCCTGTAGTTGGTAGATTTGACTCCTTCTTTGCCTTGGTGGCTGAGTGGATAAGGCGCATGCCACGTAAGGGCAGCATCTCTGGTTCGGTTCCGGCAAGGGACCTATGCTGCAGGTCACTCCTTTCCCTCTCTCTCTCTTTCCTGTCGGCCTCTATACCACCCACTGTCAAATAAAGGCAAAAAAGCCTGAAAATAACTAATTTTTTAAAAAGATCCCTTAATGAGCTTGTAGAGATGGTGCATAGTTGTTTTGACTATGAATAAGTCCAACTCCTCAGTATCCCGGAATACCTACCACAAAGGCCCTTAGTTAGGGAAACATGTTTTGTTTTTTTTTACCTCAAAATGAGAAAAACAATGCAGATTATGTCATTCTTTTGCCATGCTAGACAAAGATGGTTTCCTATTTTTATGAATCTGGGAAAAGGCATCAACCATGTGAAGCAAGGTGTCTTTGAAGAGGTGCTGTGGGAGAATTAGATGGTCAAGCCACCGTTGCATACAATTTGAAGTTTTGAAGTTGCATTTTGCACTGTTCCATTCTTGGTACTGACATGATTGGTATCTAGAGACTGCAGCGGTCTAGAGATGGTACAATTTGCTGCTGTTAAGACAGTATATCTGCTCTCTATAGACGTTGATTTTTTTAGTGGATCTAGTGATCTGTGAAACCACATGTAAACTGAAATACTATACAGCTAAATAAGACACAATCCCAAAGAAAATGTCTGCACCTCAAAGTTCAAATTTAAAGCTATGGTAAAGTTATCTCCTGGAAAAAAAGTATCCTGTACAATAAGATGATGAGTGGGAAACTGGAGGAGTGGGAGTTCAGGTATCCCAAGGCATAATTTATGAGAGGTGGTTAAAAGACATTGACTTCCAATTAGGTGCTGTGACTACAGTAATGTGAGTGACATCATGCAGGGTGGCTTACCTTTCTCTAAAGAGTTCTGTGATATTGAAACAAACCAGTTGTGGTGGCCTAAGACTTTCAAAAAAGATAATTTATAATATTTTTGTGAAAAAGCTGCAAGTGTGTTTCCTGTATTTATTGTAGCCCATATTTGATTAAAATGGTAAGGCAATATCATGTGTATCCTCAGAAATATAGAATATAATGTGGACACCTGCATTTAATTTGAAATAAACATTTGTCACATACATTATTACATTATTACTTTTGTGATTAATATGATTGGTTATCAAGCAACTTCTTTTTTTATTTTTTTTTTATTTCAGCATCTATTATCTTGTCGTCCCATCTTGTGAAACAGGATAACATGGCAGTTTGGCTCTTTTAAGGAGGATATTGTGGCCAAATGGAGGGCCAAGAGGAAGTGTATGCAATCTCATCATATCCTAAGGTGTTAAGTTCCTTTTTGTGAGTATTAGTACATGCACTTAACCTTCAATGCCCAGCCACAGCCCCTTTGGGCTTGTTACCAAAGAAATATGTCTCTTCCTTTCTCTCCTCGGTGAGGTTCCCCTGAAACTTGTCAAAGAGACAATGTAGAAGGAAGTAAGAGATAAAGTTGCCAGGGTCTCTTTCTGCACAGTGTTTATTTGCTGTGTCAAGGACTGAGAGATTACACCATTTCTACGCGGCAAGGGAGGAATCTGGTCAAGCATTGCCTCAGGCTAAAAACATCACTTGAAGAGGCAAAGGAGGATTACTGACACCTGCATTAAGAATAAAAATCCTGACTTGGGCCCATTTGCTGTGAGTAGAGAGTCATCATCAATCATTTATTTTAAGTGTTGAGAGAGGCCATTTACACTGTAGGGGCATTATTTTGGGTTTAGGGATACTAGAAACTCTGAAAAACTGCACAGTATTAAATGGCAATTCTCTCTACAAGTGAACAGTTGGGGTAGTATTCAATCTGTTATAAAAACATCTAGGTCTTTTTAAGTTTTTACAGGAACAAAAGCATAATCTTTCTCTGAATGTTGTGTAATTTTAACAAACTAAAAGTAATACACTCAGCCAAATGTGATAATGACTCTGATTTCCAATAACAGATATCGTTAGTTCATCAGTAATGACATAGATTAATTTGCTTGCATTTTTTGCCATATTCATGCATATGCAGTGCAGTATTTTCACATGACATACCTAAGATTACATTTAGTATATATAAATATCTATATATTCATACTCTAATTAGTTTTACCTGTCTTTTGTATTCAATCTACAGAGCCCACTTGAAGGTAGTGGGGATGGTAACTCTAACCCACATGCTGTCAACAGTGTGATTGATCACCAGCAGATAAACATCAGATCAGTAAGAGAACAGGACAGACATTGATCCCCAGAGGAAGAGAGGACTTGTCACACACCAGCATACACAAACCTCTGTGAAACATCTGTCAAAATACCACAACGACAGAGAACTGTACCTCTGTGACTAACATGGGAACCCACAGACAGCTGTCAGCTGTTTTGGATGCTGGTTGATGACCAGGCAGTACAATTTATTTCCATTACTTTACTCAAAAAAGCTGTCCAAAGAGTGAAAAGTTAAAATATGCCACAAAGTGACCAATAATATTCATATTTTTTTAGTATAAGAAGGAATCTCCTTCAAAAGTGTAAAATTAGACAAATAGACAGTTATCTTTTATTTCCTGTAGGACAGCGGAGATGAACTCCTCCTGCCCTAAGGCACACCAAACAACAAAAGAGGGTTAAGTATTCCCTGTTGTTCATTTAGACACCATAAAGGATCCCCTGTGGCAATACTGTCACAATCAGAACAGAAAACAGAGTAAGAAATGTGTGTGTTTTCACAAAATGTCAATCCTAGCAGGTCACATGAAGCTCTCTCACCTGGCTCGGCCCTGAATATGTTTTTCCTGTCATTAGCTACAGACCTCATGCGATGCCATACTTAAGAAACAGAAGAAAGAGGAAAAGCAAATGAATGTGAAGTGAATGGTCAGTCTGACAAAAGGGGGCCAGCCTTGCGTCAACAGGAAGAAAAGCATTAGCGCCCTTTATGTGCATGGCGGCGGATTTCCATGTGCTACACTGTCAGTGTATTTTCCCCCTTAATTAAAACAGTCACGAGTTTCATTGAGCGGGGAATCAAAGGGTGACTACACCATAAAGCAAACTCAACCCTGTAACCCTCAGTATGTGTGTCCACATGTGTATGTGTGTGTGTGTGTGTGTGTGTGTGTGTGTGTGTGTGTGTGTGTGTGTGTGTGTGTGTGTGTGTGTGTGTGTGTGTGTGTGTGTGTGTGTGTGTGTGTGTGTGTGTGTGTGTGTGTGTGTGTGTGGAGTTTGGGAATCAGACTCAAGCACACACAGGGATTGGGGGATGAAGGGGATTTAAGCTGTGCCCATTCCCGTGGTCAGTCACTCAGAATTGGTCATTACTGTCCTGCCTGGAGATGAAAACACAGTGATTAAGAATTACTTGGAGGGAAACATGACCATTTCTAAACTGTCTCTACTTAACTCTGCTCCCTCAAAGTTAGAAGCAATCTTAGATCCCTTTATTGCTTTTTATTTGTATTTTTGTCACTCAAATAATATTCATTAGTGACTTAAAGCAGCCAGTAAATGCGGCCTGAGTTTGCATTACCTTAAACCAATCCCACTTTCTTACCTTACCTTAACAAATTGCCATGTTAACCCTATAGTGAAACAGAGCAGGCTTCTCCGATGACAAACCTCAACGTCTCTCAGCAGAACAACACAGCGGGACAATAGCAGACTCAGTCAAGGGAAGGGAAAATGCTTGCTCCACTTTGGTCAGGGTATGGGATCTCCTCTCTGTTGCTTTGTCATACTTGCACTCTGGACCAGGAGAGGACCTGATCCCTAACAGCCTAATGACCCAACACTTTCCACACCATTTCATTTCCTTGATGGGAGAGGGGCAAACCTGCACCTACGATCATCCCCTTATCAATTATAAATCATCCAATGGTTTTATAATTAAAAATGCAACATGATTTTTTCACTCCCACCACAAGAGACAAGCCCTCTAGGTTTTGTTGGCGCAGGGTGGGATTCCCCTCTCGTGTTTTCTCCAGGGGACAGTCAAAAAGAACGAGGGGCATGAATTATGCAGGGGGGATACATAATGGTAGAAATTGCTAATCATAGCTTATGCAACTTGAGAAGGTTGGACAAGCAGACTGATTGACAGAGGGCTGCAAAGATGATGACTGAAGATAATGTAACACTGATGTCAATAGAGTCTTCTGTTGGGTTTTGGAGCTCTGGCCTTGGTGGGGTACACCCATCACTCAGGACAGAGGTGTACTGAAGAGCTCTGGCTATATAAAAGGAAAGAGTAATGTAATGCTATGGCTATATTAATATATTCGACTACAGTTCCAACTGAGGTCTGGGCAAATGAAAGAACATCAATACCACATTCAGCTTTATGAAGTCTGATAGCTACGGGTGAAATCATTTCTCAAATCATTTAAAGATAAGGCTGTAGCCCAATACTTGGATAAAAGCCACCATTTTGGATGTAGATTGACAAAATATTAATAAAGACAGTAGCAGCAGTGACGGGATTGAGTTGTTTAACAAAGCTGACATTCCCAGTAGTAAATTTTAATCCGCAAGCACTTCAGATAGACCTTTCCTATGGGGATCGGTGTCTGGAAGATATTCAGCTGCACACTGTTACCTTTTTGTTTCATGTCAGTCTTACATAACCTGGCTGCCTTTGTGAAGTTCGCTGGGAGATTAGGGAGTGATTAGGAGGGTTTAGGATTGCTTAGCGGAGGGCACTATATCATATGATATCAGTTTCTGTTGAAGATGCTGCTATCAGTTTTGTTAGATCAGTTACATTATCTTTGCACGCTTTTACTCTTTTGTGGTTTACAATCCTGATTCCCTCCACAACAAGGTTATTCTCTTTTTTACTTTTATTTTTTTTCTATTTCATTTTAGTGAGTTTATATTTAAATTATAGATCACCATATATTTATGTTATGTATATACCTACATCACTTTGTATATTGAGTGTCTTAAGCACATAACGTTCCTTCAGAATGAATTAAGTCATGTCCTGTCATACCTCATCTTACCTTCCCTTAGCACAAAAAACAGTATGCAATAACACCCCAAAAGATGTGACCAAGTGATTCAAATTTTTTTTTTTTTTAAACGTAGTCCATTAACACATACATATTCTTTACATATAAAACATATCAATCATTAATAGATGTGGAATTGTTTAAAGGTCAGAATACAATTGTGGTACTAGTTTAAAAATCATCCATGTTCAGCAAAGACCTGCTGAAAAAAATATGTGAAACGGCTGCTGATTAGCCAAAAAATGTCAACTATTACTATTATCTTTTTTTTTGGTTCATCTAATATAAAAAGAGAATACAAATAAATAACACACAGAGCTAAAATAGATTAAAGGGCTAAAATAGCAAATACAAGACATTAACTCAAACCGCAGTCCATTCACATTTTTGCTGTTTAATACATGATTAGTACTATGAGTAACTTTGTACGTAATATGTGTTTGTGTGTGTGTGTGTGCGTGTGTGTGTGTGT
Organism: Scomber scombrus; assembly: GCF_963691925.1. Lineage (NCBI taxonomy): Eukaryota > Metazoa > Chordata > Actinopteri > Scombriformes > Scombridae > Scomber > Scomber scombrus. The sequence continues at coordinate 15,725,609 of NC_084981.1, read as the reverse complement.
GTGTGTGTGTGTGTGTGTGTGTGTGTGTGTGTGTGTGTGTGTGTGTGTGTGTGTGTGTGTGTGTGTGTGTGAGAATGTGTGTGTGAGAGTGTGTGTGTGTCACCGCTTATTGTCAGTCATCTCTCTGTCACAATGATAGAGTGTGTGTCTGACAGGTGCTGTGATGTCCCTGACCCCATTGTATTCCACCAACACAGGCTCCTCACACAGGAAGAGCAGAGGAAACAATGGTACAGGTGAGTCTTGAAGAATTTCCCCTCAAGGGCTGCCCACCTGACTGCTAGGGAGGTGTGTGTGTCAATCAGTGTGTGTGTGTGTGTGTGTGTGTGTGTGTGTGTGTGTGTGTGTGTGTGTGTGTGTGTGTGTGTGTGTGTGTGTGTGTGTGTGTGTTGGCGGCATTAATCTGTTGAGACAGTCACATTGTCGGGACATAAAGCAGATCCCCTTAACGTAAATCATTACTTTTAGGGAGAACATTTTGTTTAAAGTTAAGTTTAGGGTTGCCAAGTAAGAAACAGCAAGCACACTATTGAAGTCAAGACGTCATGATGTGAGCAAAGATGTGTGATGTCAGCTTTGCTTTTCAATATGGTCACAGACTGGGTGAAGTGAAGAACATCCTGAAGCCCAACCTTGGGGCATCAGATAGACTCTTCAACATTTGACGACCTCGACTTTTTAGACAATTTGGCAATGATCCCCCATACCCACCACCATAGGCAAGGAAAAAACATCACATTTCAACACCTTTACACAAAATTAGCTTGAAGAAAAGAGGTGATGGCCTTGAACACACAAAATCCCAATACCGATACTAGTTGAAACAAACCTGGCCACAAAAGAAGAGTTTATATGAAGGAGTGGGCAGGTAGTGACATCAAAAGCTGACTCAGAAAGACCAGAAACACCTCAGAATACAGAATAATGTGTGGAAGTCCTCCCAATACAGCATGAACACCAAGATAAAACTGTACCAGAGCTGTGTTCTTTTTAACCTGCTATAGGGCTCAGAATGCTGGAGAATGACAGAGAGCTTCTGGCCTAACACCATATCCAATCAGTAAGTACTTGCTTGGACCAATCAAGAGCGCTTTGACACCATCATCATAAGAAGGTGGTGGAGATGGATTGAACATATCATGCAGAGAGAACAGGATGAAATTACCAAAATTGTTGTACACTGGACCCCAGAATGAAGGCAGAAGTGAGGAAGACCCCCCCCCCCCCCCCCCCCAAAAAAAAAAAAAAGAAAGAAGTTAGGGTTAGGGTAAATCTCCAGGATATTAACTGATGGGAACTTCAAAATGTCTGTGATGCTTTTATTGCACACACACAGTTTGTCTTTGCCCACTAGAGGGTGTCCACCTCTCTGGTCATAATTTACCTGCAGGCAGAAGAAAACTGCAATAATATAGTATACTTGTGCGCCTCACACTTAATCCTTCTCCACGTAATTAAATATACAATATTAAATGTTAAGATGTCTTTTTTTCATTAATAATTCATATGAATTAAATTTATGATAATTATTGATATTATCATTTTTAACTGAGTTAAAGTTAAGGCGATCGTCTTTGTCTGCAGCGCAGGTGTTGCTCCTCATAAGGGACTGCTCTGTACCATTCAAGATTAGTAAGTAAGGGGACATGTGTGTTAAATTCAGCCCTGGCTGCCTGCCTGTCATTATTTGCGGATTAGTGCTGGCCTGCACCCTCTTTGATGTGGACATCTTTCACATTTCCGTCCTATTGAGCTCTAGGGAACAGTGAAGGGAATGGAGAGAGACCGACAATGGATTGAGGAGGAACAAAACAGGCATAAGAAGGACTCATCTTCTGCTTTGTCTTGAGCTGCAGGAAAACTTCCTGTAATGAGGAAGATAAAAACGTCACAATAATTACCCCTGCACATGTGGGCAGTCACCTGAGAGAGGCCCCTCACACATGCAAATGCACATATGCCCACATGCATATAGAAGATACATATATGCATTTTTGCATGCCTGTGTGCACACACACACTGTAGGCTACACAGTCATATGCTGTCTGTACCCATGCACGCGCGCACACACACACACACACACACACGCACACGCACACACAGAGGAGAAAAATGTGACACACTCTTGATGATCCTGTGGGGTCTACTGCCCTCTGCAGGACTCAGGAAATAGTAAGTCCAGCATTTCACTGTGTGACACTAGTCACATCCTAGCGTTTTATGAGTATTACATATCCTAAAATGTTCACTTAAGATAGCTACCAGGTCAGTATTATGTTTTAGGACATAAGTCTGAGTTTACAGTTTTAGTTTTAAACATTTTTCTGGAGCTGCTTCCTAGTCCAGTGAGTCAGCCTATCTGTGCATGGCCAGTGTATGGCTGAGTGGAGCCTTCTTACAGAGGCAAACACAAGGCTTCTTTCAGGCAGAGTAACTCCGGAGGCATATGAGGGCACTCAGTGTTCCACCCCAACCACAGGATTTATTTACCTTCCAACGAAGGGCAGCCAGTAAGAGGAGATGGAGTGTGCTTAGAGAAAGGTAAGGGTGTGTGTGTGTGTGTGTGGGTGTGTGTGTGTGTGTGTGTGTGTGTGTGTGTGTGTGTGTGTGTGTGTGTGTGTGTGTGTGTGTGTGTGTGTGTGTGTGTGTGTGTGTGTGTGTGTGTGTGTGTGTCAGTGTTTGCTTGAGAGGGGGAGAGCTGGACTGGAGCAGCATAGTGACTGTGACACAGGACAGCTTAAGATAGCTTAAGATAGAAAGTGACTGTCATGATCCAATAAAAAGTCACAGCAGACACACAGCCTAACACTACACCAAAACATTAACTTTAGTTACACGCAAATCAAGAAAAACAAGCAATGGTAACTTCTTCAAAATACTTAGTGTAAGAAGACTGGGGTGTGACGGGATGTTTAAGAGAGGAGGAACGTGGATGAGAGCCAGAGGAGGCCGATAAACAGGGGTGGGTTTCCTGTTTCTTTAACCCCCCCCCCCTTAAACGGCACAAGTAGAATCATTGAATCTGTGTGTGCATACAAGCACACTGTGTGCATCTGTTGGTACAGTAGTTTAATGGAATGACAGTCTTTAAACCAGTATCACCCTTGGAGCAAGCAGTGCCAAGTTGTAACTTAAACTTTCTGGTCATTTTATGACTTAATTGAGAAATTTGTCTATATAAAACCTTATAGGTGAGCAGGTAAGCATCTATTCATATGTGTGTTATACAGGAAAAATCTGATTTCACATGTTTATAGCCATACAATGTTTGGTGTGTTTACGAATAAGATAAGCAAACAAAAAAGACCAGTTGCAGGATTCATGAAATTTTTGTGATCTGAGGTCATGGGTCAAAAAAGGCCAAGAATCACTACATAGTCCAACTCCAAGTCAAAACAGATTTAATAAATCTCATGAACCACAATACCTAATATAGTTGTAACTAACACCTTTCAGGCAATACAGAGTATTCAGGTTGTTTACTTCAGAAAAATAAGTAACTTGACTATTTAAAATTAATATTTAAATGTGTTCATGAAATCAATATTTCAGCACACAGTGCCTTCTCCATGCAAAAATGCATCAGGGTGACATTTATAGTGTAGGATATGTGAGTCAAATCAGTGAAATCAACATTAACATTTGTCTGATATCAGACAGAATCAATCTGCCTGACTTGGTGGAGTGGGTGGATTCAAAGGTCAGAACCCAGTCAACTTTAACATAGAAAATAGAGTCCATAGAGAGAAAGGCTGCCATGCTGTACAAAATGTAAATATTAATTCAAGATAAGAATACAAAAATGCAACCATGCACATATATCATTTTAAGGGTAAGTAAATAACAAGCAAAGATGTGTTAAATAATTAATAGTTTGTCAACGTATCCAGTAACTGCACATTTTATTGAGACTATCTGGTGCTCAGTTGTCCAAACACCTCATTCTCTTTTCATCTTATCAATGAAAGATTTTCCATATGGACTAGTAATCAAATAAATAATTAATTTTGACAAAGAGGAGCTGATTCCTCACAAAGGGATTGTTTCTCTAGAGAAAAGATGCTTGAAGAGATGGCATTTGGATGTGTACTTGCACTGAGCAGATCCAATAAGTGGAGCAAATAAACAGGACTGAGCCTCAAATGTGACTTTTAAGTTTAAGATAATGAGAGATGCCAGAGAATCATTTGTAAATCATTTTGTAAATCTACTGTACTCTCTTCTTGATTCCAACACATTTGAACTCAGCAAAACTGTGTATCACAACACCACTTGGCTCATGCTGTGCATGTGCTGGTAAAAAAAATATAGAGACCAGTGGTGCTGCATGGTGATTAAAAACAACACAGGATATCTTGAGGAAACTTTAGAATGAGTCTACATGAATTTACAGTGACTTATCACCAAGACTTATCCTCTTTTGCAGGATGGAAACAGCTGCTACAGTATGTTATCTATGCTATGAAATGACCCTAGGAGGAAAGATTAGCTTCACCAACAGCTAGGAACTCTCAAGTGCATTCACTCAGCTGGGGCGTGAAACAGTGAGCAAGAATGCAGACTTGAATGGGCTCCCTGTTTCTGACTTTTCTTTCTGTATCTCCACCTCCGCGTTTTGGGGATCCCTGGCAACAAAATGCATTTGGTATTGGAGTTAGACTGCGAGAATGGTGCTGGGTAAACAATCCCGCATTAATAGTCATTGTGTGGTCTGCAGCCTTTGTGCATTTCAAAGCTTAAATATATATTACATTGATAAGACAGCAGAACTATTTGTTGTGGAGTCTATGGAGGAGGAATGCTTCATGTCTGTGAGTGCTGGTTTATCTGCAGTGATGTTTTCCTACTGACAAGCCCTTGAAAAGAAATGCACAGATCAAGGAGCAGCAGGAAGAAATTAGTACACTTCTTGTTATGGTGGAGATCTGTAGACACAGATACAGCATGTTGCCAGTGTGGTCAATTTTAAGTTTAAAAAAATGTCATGTTAAAATGTTAATCTTACACACACACATTCAGGTCACATTGGGGTCATGTCATAATGAGGATATCAGAAACACAGTGTCTGTCTGTGCCAGAAAAGCTTTCCCTAGAACTTCCTGTTATAGCTCCTTCTCTGCAGTTAATAGGAATATTGTACTTCTGTGAAAACTTGAGGAATTAATATTAGCAGTGTATCTCACCATGATGGATTCTTCATTTGCTGAAAATCATTTTATGTTAGACTGAAACAGCATTAAAAGATTGATGGAAATATGAATGCCTCCAAAAAGAACCATTTTACAACAAAAGACTAATTTGTATCATAATTTTAATGGGAGAAACCTGGACAGTTACATCTGTTAAAAAAAAAAAAATGGTGTGAAAAAATGTGTATATCTCCTTACTGAGTGAATGGATAGACAATGGAGATTTTCCCAAGTCTCTTCTTTATACATGCTTATTCACTTTAATGTGAAAATCAAGGAACAATACAAAGTAAATAAGACAAAGTAAATAAGACAGCACCAGTTAGACATCATGGCAATGCGGTAAATGTTTGTTAATTGAGCGTATGCATTGAAAGGAATGGTCTAAGCCATTTAATAATCAGTAATAGCATGAGCTTTGCAAACAAAATGTGCCATTTTAATAGTCAGCATTTAACTTACTTGCAATTGGCTTTTGAAGAGTTGTGACTAAACTTGTACTTGTATTCAAGGAACTCAGACTTGACTTGGACTTGTCCCAAAAAGACTTTAAATCAGCTCTGCCATTGATGTTGTGACTTTTCCACTGTGGTAGCTAGCTACTGTTCTCTATGAAACATGAAACCACCAACAATTTACACATAGATTTTTATGACACGAACAATTACCAAAACTGTATTTCTCCCAAATGATTACTGACACTGGAGGCATCTGATTTAGCTGAATGTATAAACTAACTACACCCATTGTTTCAGTTGCACTTGGTGTTTTACAGTATACATTTTGGCAAACATACATCAATAGCAAGTCTGATCAACTCAAGACTTACTAGTTATAATGTATTCATCTGTCTTTTCACCATTCTGGTAGTATAAGCGCTCTACTATATGTACCTCTAATGCATATCCCTTTCATGCAGCAGCACAGCAGTTTCAACAGTGCCCCAGCCAAGCTGAACACAATGCTGCCATTGAACTAGAGTCACAGTGGATACCTTTATATACCATCAAGAGTGACAGTTAACGCAACAGCACCTGGGTTTCACTTAAAATCATAGGCCACATTAATACAGTACACACAAGCACACATATCTTATGTAATACTGTCAGCTAAACCATCAACATACAATAATCTAACTATGAATCATTTTAAAAGGTGAGTTTGTTGAAATTTGGTCGTCTTAACTTTGAGTCAGGAGGTGATTTAAAAACTCCTTGTACAATCAAATGTTCACAATTCTTGTGTCCATGAACACACCTTGTGATTCAGGGCAGCAGTTTATTATAAGGAGTACTGTTTATATGAAATGACAGCCTGTTTACTTAGAAGCAGAGCAACACTGGAGGATGCATTACTAAAGTTATTTCCACTGGATTCTCAACTTTCAACAGATGTACTCTATGTTAAAGACATAAAGTTGGTATCAGGAGCAAAATATAGGCATTAAAAATAGTTTTTCCATAGCAGAAGAACCCTATTTCATATACATTCATGAGTATTATATATCCATCCATAATAACCATAATAATCACACAGGTATTGCTTTAAATGGCATTTGGCTGAAGATCATTCACACAGCAAAGTTTTGGAAAGATATGAAAACACTATGAATTGCAATGTTATTCAACATTCACTTAACCTGAGTCAAATATGTAAGGCCCTGTCAAAGCACATCGGATCTAAAGTGAATCTATCATTTTATAGTCTAGTGCGGATCTATCAAAACACAAAACAGGTTGAACTAGACGTTATTTATGGCATATGAGCAGACACACACACAAACAAAACACATTTACGTTACTTCACTTTAGTTTATCCCTGAAAATCTAAATATGATCAACTTTCAGTCAGATCTTACATAATAATCTCTTACAATTCAGGCTTAGCGTCTTTGCTTATCCCATTCAAATGAAACACAGAGCAAGACATAAAGCTTAGATACCAGGCTTCTCAGTGAACATAAATAAATACTTCTTTCTATCAAATGACTCTTCATTGTTACAATGAGGCACATCATTGGTGAGTATGGCAAACATTTTATAGCCCAAAATGTTACTGTCACCAGTAAAAAGAAAAGTGAGAAATGCATTTTGTGTCTATTATGGCATTTTTTCTGGTTACTTTTGATGTCTGTGCAATAATGGCTTAACCTGGCTCTGATCCATACTGTCCTTTTTTCTTTTCTTTTTTTTGCAGATTCACAGCTACATTTTTGATCACGATTAGTGAAACAGTTTCTCCTCCAACAAACTGATGGACTTATCAGTCAGTGCATTTTCATCATCCACAAACCTGTAGCCAAACAGCTTCATGGTGGGTCCACACACTCTCTGCACTACCTGAGCCAGTGTAAAGGGAATGCTAAATCTCCATTTCTCTGCCTGCTCTGATGAGTTCTTCTGCGTGGAGTAGATCCCGCTAGCCTCCTGTGTGGTCTGAGTGTTCCTCAAAATCCACTCCCTGGCTTGGGCACTAAATGGTATCCCTGTGAACCTGTACATCTCTTCTGCCTTCTGCATTGGGTAGCGAGCAATATCCTCATAACGCACCAACATGTAGCGGCGCCTCAGCCAGCGAGGTTGGCTCAGCCCAACTTCTGCAGACATCCTAATATGGTCACAGTTTCCTTTAAGCTTCTTCACCTCCTCGTCATCCTCAGGTACCTGGCCGCCCTGCGCCCAGGTCTTCCATGTCTGGTACTTTGAAGAGAACGCTACCATGCGGGATGCTAAAATGGCCCGTGGATCACGAACTAGCTGGATTATTCTCACATCCAGACGAGGGTCCTCCACTAAGGGCTGCAGCGTGTCCAGCTGGCGCACACGGACTGTCTTAATGGCATGGTGTTGCTTAGAAAGGCAAGATTCAGATGCAAGTGTTAAGTTGAGTGGCCCACAGCGACGAGTCCTGCAATGATACCTAAGACAAGAAAGGTTTAGTTTTTTTATGATGAATATCTTTAAACAGAGCTTCAAAGTGGGAGGGCTTATTTTAGAAAGCTACAGTTCCAGATGTAAATACCGCTTGTGTCTTGATAAACTCCTGGGTCTTTGAAATAAGGTCAAATGTATAAGACTGTGGAAATAAAAGTCAACTTTTCAGTTGAAATGCCCAGACATAGGGTAAACTGATAATATTGTTAAGATATCGTGAAGACTCTGATGTTTTCCTGTTCAAGAACATAAACAGGGTAATTAAAACAAAACTTTTGGATCTTACAGTGGTAAAGAAAAAGGAGCTCCTTCTTCTTTCCAACCAAATCACATTAACATTTTAGTTTCTCTTTTAGATTCAACATCTTTACTTTGATAACGAAGTGTAAAAGTGTATAGGTAGGGACTTTACAATACCTCTCAAAAACATCTTTGATCACAGGGGAGCATACAGGTTCGTCACAGAGCGATAAACTAGACTCTCTGCGGAAAAGGGCTGGGGTGACATGGTCCTGAGGTGGGGGAGAGATGAACTTCTCAAGAGGAGAAAAATCACACAGGAAGAGTCCCTGGAGTACATCCCGGTAGATTCCTGCTAACACTGTCCCATTGTTGGCCTCTGCGGCCATGGTCAACATGCGCTCTACGTGCCACAAAGGCTCAAACAGGTAGAACATGTTCTCCCCGTGCTGGTTGAAAAATTCTCCCACGAATGAGGAACCTGTTCTTGTTGTGGCCAAGAGTAATATGTGCTTACGGCCACCGCTGAAGCTGTAGGTATCTACATCATCTTCCTCTCCTTGCTCCTCAGACAGATTTGAATAATTCCCTTTTGTACCGCTGAGTTTAGAGAGCAGCATTTTGAGCATCGTCACGTCATTTTGTGTTGTGTTGCTGTAATCCAGTGGAGTTTGTGGGGTCTGCTGTGGAGTCTGCCTCTGGATTAGCTTATCAGAGACCCTGATGAGATACAAGCTTGATTAACACCCAAGATAGAGCTTATATTTTACATTTAGCTGACATGAGTTGTGAGCAAAAGCATTTTCTCCAGATTTACTCTCTTACCTTGATATGATGTTGCTTTCCTTTTCGATGATGACCAGGGCCACAATGCAGATGAAGACAATTGCATATTTGGTCTTCATTCTTGAGTCCTTGCTTTGTAATCGGATGTTTAATCAGTCAATGTGCCGGTCATAGCTTGTTATGCCAAGGTTGGAGCTTCATTCTGCAATAAAAAAGGCACTCCTATAAGACAGTATGCAAAGTAGATATTGATAGTTTTTAATGACACTTGCATTACACTTAATACCATCCATCAGAGTTATTATCATAATCCTGGCGCACACCGTGTTTTGCATCTTAAGACCACTTTCATGAGTGTAGAGCTGAATATCAGTGAAAATGGATGCCCAAGACACCACTATTGCTTTACTGAATTGTCTTGTAATGCTGAAGACATGAACCGTAACAAAAATAATGAAACGGCAATGATCTCCTGTCTCCTGTCAGATGACACTAAATTCATGGTGTGGTTACAGTTTTATTGAACTGAAACCCTCAAGAATTTTTAGCTGTATGTACATGACACTGACATGTAAACCTGTCTCATTTCTTAGAACCACGGAAAAAAACAGCGTGGAATTAGAGTCAAGAAAAGGAGAGAATATGAGATGAGAGAGAGGGTGGAGGGGGAGATTTAGTGTAAATAGAGGTGTTTTTTCAGTGCCAGCAAACATGGTGGAACATTTAATGCTGAGTCAGGGGGCACTGCGAATTAAGTCTTGTACGTTTCACATGAAACTCTTATCAGAAGTTTGATCTGAGATGATCACATGCTGGAAGTAATTGTGGGGCTATATTGCACAATCTGACAGGTAAATTAATCATCTCTGGGAAATCAAAAAATGCTCCCACGTTGTAGAATCACTGTTAAAGCACAAGTTTCCACATGCAGACAGTTGAATGATCTTTGAAGCAAATTTTCAAGAAGCATGTCATTGTTTGTCAGCAGAGAGCACAGGGCAAGTCACAGCTTGGTTTGATAATAAAATGTTGCATTAGCTGGAGTGGTATCAGTACCATCCTTTGGGAGTATTGCATCACCCTGCTTTGCAAAAAGTCTATTTATCACTAAAATGTTGAGATTAACTTGTGTGGAGGACAAACAACAATTAATTACATTTTTAATTATTAAATACAACAAATTTCTTAATTTTGAATTAATTTTCTCAGTTTTTTCCCCATTAATGAAGGGGAAATGCCAACTCTACACCCACCACCCCCTCCCCCTCCTGCCATTTGGACCTGTCAAGAGAGTGAATAATTTCTGCAAAGCATATCATTAAGGGAAAACCACAGTTTTCAAGCCGTTGTAGAATGATTGTGTGCTCTGTAAGTAAATATCACCCAATTATCTGAGCTTAATACGCCATAGCCGTCAAACTGTCAGGCTGAAGCACTTGAGCTGAGCACTTTTACATATTCAAGAGCCACTGGAGCGTTTGGCAAATCTGACTATCTGCTCAAGCAGAAACACACATCACTCTGTTTATCATCTCACTACAAATTACATTAATGACTGCCTTCAAAGCCTTCAAGTGCTTGCATCTCATGGAGACACTGAAAGCTAAATTCCCACTGAAAGCTTTTCTGTTCATCCAGGGGTGTTTGTGTAAACAACTAGCTATTATGGGCAAATACTGGAAACCATTATAATGTGTGTGGGTGCCGTTTATCATTTTCATGGGACTGATTGATTTTAGTTTAGATGTCATGTCATACTTGGCATTTAGTAATAAAGGGAACTAACCCCTGCTCTCTCTCTCTCTCTCAATCAGTGTGTGTGTGTGTGTGTGTGTGTGTGTGTGTGTGTGTGTGTGTGTGTGTGTGTGTGTGTGTGTGTGTGTGTGTGTGTGTGTGTGTGTGTGTCCATCTAATCCTATAGCAGGCATTTAGGGGGGAGGGGGTATTGAATAGGACCAATTCCAACATCCGTGAACCAGAATGAATAAAGACTAATGAATACATACATGCATACTATTAATCTCTGGTGGGCATGATGCTTTCATAGATTCAATATTAAATCTGAGAGGATGGTTATACGAGCAACTCACATCTTAGAATAGAAAGAATTACTGATTATAATGGACTACACGGCACGTACAGGCTCCATATTCGCACAATCATCATTTATACCTGCATCATATGAATAGACGGACAAACCTCACACATGTATGCTTTGACAGAAGAGGAAAGCGTGTTTATCTGTATCATCATCTATCAAATACCTAATTTTACGCTTTACGCGCTTAGCAGGAGGATGTTTATGCTTCGCCGGCGGTGCGCCGGTGGCTGAGGAGGTTGTTTTGAACGCTTTGAGTCACCCTGCCACTAAATTAAGACGTGAGAATGTTCGGGTAGAGGATTGTTACAAACCTTTAAGCTGGCCTCCCTCTGCAAACGAGCAAAACATCCCAGGTCTTGTAAGAAACAGTGTCGCTCTTTCGTAGCATCTTCCTGCATTGTCTCGGACAAGGACACACTGCTTCATTGTATCATCGGACGCGGGCTCCTCTCCTCTGCCAGATGAATGAGAGGCTGCGAGAAACATCGACGTCTAAAGAGAGCAAAGCGGGCGCCAAGCGAGAGATAATGATTTGTTTCTAAAAATGTTCCATAAAATACACTAAAAAATTTTAAAGGTTAAAAAGTCACAAAAGTTGTTGAAATATTTCCAGCAGGGCAACCAACAGATAGAAGGTTTAAATGTGACTGAAGTTTAGTTCTGTGGTAAATCTTCATCGCTTCAAAACTTTGTCCGCAACTTTTCTCACGTGCTGGGTCGCAACTACACGAGCTGAGATGACTCTGGCCCTCGCTCTTTACGTAGGACATCCTGTGTTGGTGAGGTCACGTGATCCCAAAACACCCTGCAATTTAGTGTAACCCCCCCTGTTAGAGGAAGTGCAAAGTGCCTGCTCATACCAATTTGCATACTGAATCTTCTGTTTCTTTAAAGGGCCACTCTGCACGTTTTAAGACATGTACAATAAATGTTCCTTTTGAATGATAATTTGGGTCTGAAATAGTTTTTCGACCAAACAATAAAATAAAATAAAATAAAATAAAAAAATCCACATCCGTTCCTTCTCCCTCATTAAAAAACCCAGAGCTTCATACTGATTGTCAGCACAGTGCACACCTTTAACTCAGATTTTTGGTGAGCACAGATAAACTTTCAACTCTGCACATACATCATTACACAGTGAACCTTGAACACCTAGCTGTGGTAAGAAGAAGTAATTTTTGACTAGAGGAGGATTTTAAAAGTATTTTAATACAGGTACAGTGAAGGAATTGATAATGTCAAAGGGGACAGAGTGGATTTACAAGTGTCTGTCCATCTTTACTAAAACTCAACTATTCATTGGTGAGAACCATAGACTGTATGGTGAGAACACAGAACACAACATCACAACAAGTCGTTTCCCCATGGGTCATGGTTCAGAACTATAACAGGCCTGAACTAAATGAACATCTTAATGAAATGTGTAATCACTGCTGGTTGGATTATGTTAGGTGGGGCTAAAACCTGGTACAGGGGATTAATACCATCTACTGTAGGTCAAGCAGCTGCCTTTTGTCATCATCCTATCACCTTTCACCATATTAGCAGTTGAAGGGCAGTTATGAGCTGCTTCACATTACAAATCAGCTCCAAGTTTTCAAAAATGTAGGGGTGCTTGAGCACCCCTAAAAAGGGTCTGAAATCACTTTTGTGCTACAAAATAATGAAATACTTTGAAGTTTTTTATCATGTACATTCTGCAGTCTTCATCAAGCTGTTTCACAGGAGATAATTTTACATGACACAGTAAGAAATGCTTTGTGACAAAGTGGCCTGTGTGCAGCCAACATTGTTGGGCAGCACTTTTAATGATAATCACTGCTATACCAATAAATAGATGAATAAATATTCCACCTTAAATGATTCTAAACACTCTGCACTCATGTTAATGGTGCAGAACAATCATTTACTGTAAAATATTCAATTGCGAGGATTGTTTTACATTCATTTTCCACCACCAGTTTTTTACCACTTGGGGGCAGCAGTGTAAAAGAATATAGACCACTGAAGCAGTGAATCAGAGAGTAAATGTCAGCATCAGAGTTCAGGCTTAGTTTTTGCAGCCTTGGTCAACATGATGTACAGACCCAGCGACACATTTCAGATTCATCAACAAGAAATATGTAAATAGTTTTTGTCCCTAATTGTTAGTATATCTATATATGAGTGTAAATGACATTACTGACTACATGAAGTGGATTCTGTTACATGATGACCTTTGTTTTTAAAGGGTAGTTCAACAGAAATATTAGACAAATGTTGAAGGTATTACTGCAGGGATCAGCAATGAGGTTCAGCCATGTCCCAGTTTTTTCTGGCTTTTTTATTGGGGGGCCGATAACCTACGTAGTGGACATACAGGCCTATATAGTTTGTGTGTGTTTATTTTGATTCATTTACAGTTTATTTATTATTTTTATTCATCCATGTTACCCATGAGTAAATGAAGGCTGACAGCTTATTTTAATACTCATTTATTGAGTACTGAAGTGAGTTTACTGAGACAAAAGTTTATTCACTTAATTGACATAAAAATGACTTATTTGTCATTATATATGTTTTTCACCAATATGTGTTTGTGATGAACAAATCTGTTATAGTCCAACAGGCCAAACTTGGGGGATTAAAAAGAGCTATGAATCACACATAACAATTAATTTCTGGTAGGTTAACTGGACTTAATTCAGCAGTATTCACTGTTCAAACAGCACGGTGAGACCATAGCTTTGATCCCTCTCCTGGAGTGGGGACAGATGGAAAGGATGGAAAGGTTATAATCATTGGGATTTCTTTTGTATATTCATTCATCAAGTTATTTTGTGATCTAGAGTAGATTTGTGAAAGCTTACATAAACGTTTTGTTGTGAATTGTGTTTTGTTCAACTTTCATGAGGGGGCCAAATATTTTTGCTAGAGGGCTAGATTTGGCCCAAATTCCACAATTTGCAATCAACTACAAAATCAGTCCTTGGTCTCCTGAGTATATTTGAATTATGTTTATAACGTTTGTATGTATCCAGTGTCTTTGAATATCTTGAAAAGCATTCTATAGGTAAAATATTGTATTATTGTTGTTATTGATGCTTTTCATGTTTTGTATGTGATTTACATGTTAAGGCCTCAAGATCGTTGTTTAAATCTTGTTACAGTCCATAATACAGAACTAGTATATTACATAAATGACCTTAACACATCAGAGGACACCTGGTAGTGCTCATTTGATTTCACGATGATTTCTTGCAGAAGTAGCGTGTCATATATTTTAGGGTTTTTGCTTGATTCATGACTCTGTACTGTATGTTCACTACCAGCACTCTGCGGTTTATGAAATGAAAAGGCTGTTAACCTACAGTATACTCTGCATGGAGAGATTAAAGGAGTGACCTAGTTTTAGAGTGGACCTGGACTGAAAGCGAACCTCTGCCCTTGGCAAACCGCACTAGAGATTATCAATAATAATCCAAAATGGAAAAGCTGAATTGGGTATCTTGACAACAGGTGCTCTAACAGACAGAGTGATCCTGTAGTGACACAAGTACTGTAGACTAAAAATGATTTAAAGTTTCCCTTTCTATTTTTGAACTGGTCAATCTTATTTTTCAGAGTGAACGCTAAAAATTTCCTTCTATAATGTATTGTTTTAGGCAGTGGTAAACAAACAAGGATTTTACTAAGGCAGTATTTTTGTTCACCACTACAAAACCAAATATATGTACTGATAAGTTCACCACATATTGGACCAACTACTGGAATCACTTTTTTGCTATTTGTCAGGGAATGATGATACTTTTGAATGTGATATGATATGTACGGTGCATATTTGGTATACTTGGGATTCTTGTAATCCAAAATGTCCTTGATGTCACACTAATTCTACTTGCAGATCTCTCTGTCAACATCACTTCTTGATAAGAGGCCAGAAACGTGCTCAAAACTACAGCCACATCTGTAATCATACACAGAAAACCCAAATGTTGCGGAAGAAAGTATTTTCTCATATAATCAATCCATGTAATTTGAAAATAAAATATATTTTTGAATGCTTTAAATATTATTTCTGATGATAAAATAACGGACCACATAGGACACAACAGTTTTCTGTTTAAATCACATTACCACTTGCACAAAAGTAAAGGAAAAGCTGCTTTATTTGTACTGAACATTTTTCTGCACAGGATAATTCAACATGCTATTCATGAGACACTGAGAAAAGAGGACAGAATACAATTTTAAAATGATAACCCAGTTAAGATAAAATAAGATGGGAAAGAATAAAATTTGCACCATACATCTTGAATCCAAATAATACAAATCATTGTAGCTAAATACAATGGCAAACAAATAGATTTAGCTTTGATGGAAGTAGTGCACATTAAAGCAAATGCCCTGTAGGTACTTCATGTTATATTTACAATATACAGAAGCTATAAGCAGATGCATTGGTTTGGATTTAATTCTCTCTAAAACCATCCGTAGACCAATGCCAGCTGGCCTGAGAGGTTATAGCAGAAGTTCTTTGAAGTGGTCCCTAGTAAAGATGCTCTTTTTCTAAGAATACAACTAAGGAGGAAACAAAGTATTACCTACTATGTTTCATCCTCTTCTGCTCTTGAGCCTACTACATTTTGTTTGTTTTCATGCTGATGCTAAAACCCTTTAGTCACGTTAAGTCAATATCCCTTTTAAAGTAGGACCATGGCTGAGGTGGCCCATCTGGTCATCATCCAACATGATTTTAGAAATTCTACATCCATGTCGATTTATACTGATCTAAATATTTCAGGAAACACTGAACCTATTTAAATGTATGTTTTTTTTGGTCTATTGATGACAGTAATCCACATCATGTGATGCAAATGCAGCAGCAAGCTAAAGTGATAAGCACCTCTCTGAAATTTCCCCATGGGCAGCCTACAGCTCTGCCTCCAACAGGAACAAAGAGGTCAGCATGTGCCACTGTGATTGAAGGCACAAGATTAGGAAATAAGAAGATGACAACAGATGAGCAGCAAGCTTTTATCCGTATGATTTTTTGACAGTGACCATTACAAGGAGTCAGATACAGGTTTTAGAAAGCAATGTGTGCAGGAACGTGTACAAATCTGCAGGTTTACATTTTTAAACAATGGTTTAAAAAAAAACAGACTGATCAACAAAACAAACAGATAATCTAATAATACTGCACGCTCTATGAAACATGTTCAGCAGTTGATTCTGTTGCTGCTTGCCGCAACATTATGTGTGCTAATTGTGCTTTACATTGATGTCTGATGATGGAGCCTGTGTTTCCACAGACAGGCCCTGTGCATTACAAGATGAAGAGGGATTAGACCACAGTGGGTTAATCTTTAGGCCCGCCATCTGCCAGTAACATGAGAATTAAACCTGAAGCCACAGCCTTTACTATACAGAAGTAGTTTTTCCAGTGGATATATTTTGTGGCCATTGAGTGAAAGTTTCACATATTCTGCTTCAAATGTTATTAAAATAATCAATGTGCTTTTTAACACTCAGAGTAGTTTTCTCATCTAAAAGGTCTCACTGTACATGCAGGGAATTTAACTGCAGCCAGAGGTCACTGATCTTAAATCTGATGTTCTTAAAACAATATATTTTTGGCTTTCATTCTGTATGTGTATCCTTCCCCAAATTACAGTTTGCAGAAAGCACAATTTGTGCAATAAGCAGCCACACAGAGCTTGCGCTATATGCAGGAGTATATATCCAACTACTCAGATTATAAAGTAAATGTAATTTCAGCATGAGAATGGACTGTAAAAGGTTTATTCCTGTATGTAAATCCCTTTGCATGCAACATGTAAAGATAGTGTACCACAGCACCTATCTTGTAATCTTCTAAAATGTTTTAGATAACACAATTGTTAAAAAACAAACATTTTTGGGTGTTTGTTTGCAGATCATAGAGAACATTTTCAAATACTGTAAATAGCTATACAGTGAAATTTTACAAAACTGATACTTTTGGATTTATGATTAAATAGGAGGGTCATTCAGTCATTTTGAGAGACTTTGAATGCCATTCACGCACTTTTTGTCAGGATTAATGATCAGAAAAAAGACAGTTCACTAACATGAAGAGATACAGTAGCAAATTGATTTGATCAGGTTGGTGTTTGTAGAAAGATGATCTTAGTCAAATGGAGGATCACTGGGTTAATATTATATAACATTTTTTTACAAGATTTTACCTCTAGTTGGCAAAGAAGATTATCAAATGAGAAGATTAGCCAGCCTCTGTTCCTAAAATACTATTCAAAAAGTCCCAGAATGACATCAGGTTAATCAGAGAGGTTTTAAATTAAAGACACTCAACACAAACTTGACATAGTCCATATAGAAAGAAATAGAGATGGAAGCCAAAAATTTCAACTTTCAATCAACATTCATATCATATGGCAAAAAATTTCTGAATGCGTGCGTGGTTTGTCACCATCATTTACTTAGATTCATGCATTAATTTCATGATTAATGACCATAACAACCAAACAGGAATTATAATCTCATGAGATCATTCACTACTTTCATCTGCATCATCCTCTGCTTTATGATTATTCAATTAATTACGTAAATAGTGGGAGACTTTTTTTCTTTTCCCTAATGCAACAGATGGTTGTGGAGTGCATAACAGATGGTAGTATATGCAGTGAACGCTGACCAGAATTACAGTATAGATACTTTACCCGTTTTAATCTGTCTGCCACAGCGTTGATTACAGCACTTTCCTGTAAGTCATATTGTTTTAATTTAAAGGCAGTTCAGAAAAGTCACATTTAATACAGAATCCTCATTCACCAAGGACTAACACACCTTTTATTAATAACAATTCTTTGTAGGTATTATAGCTGTTAATGCAATGGTATAGTCAAATTGTTTACATAAGCAAAATATTACCGTAGTAGAAATTGTGATCATTCATAATTTTTAGGCCAGTATTAACATCCTGATACTAAGGTTTTCAATGTTGTTGTAGATATAAACATTAGTATCAGAATGAAGAATGATACTGAAAAACAAAAGGATAAGAAGAATTTAGCCAAATGTTTTTGACAGTTAACCTTTCTTACCTTGAGAATAAAAGATATTGGTCTACAATAATTTTTTTATATATGAAAAATATACCTGTCCATCATCTGCATACTGCTCGTCTCACCTTCTCGACATTACCATCTCTTGTGGATTGTTGGCTAAAGAAGAAGCCCAGTTGGACTGTGAGGGCCCAGAAGTGACTCTTAAGAAATGTCATTGGATTAACATGTGAGCAGCTGCCTTTAGCCTCCACAGTCGCCCACAAACACCTTGAGAGCTGCATCTCATGTACAACGCTCCGAACAGAGGCATCTTCATGGTGCGATTTCATGACTTGATTCGTTAGGATGAAGAATGTAAAGATCTTACATTTGCCACTCCTTTTTGTGTTTGTGCATGCCTGCTTTGGTAAGTTGAATCGATACATTCTCTGTTTACAGTTGGTTCCTGTGGCTGCGCTCAGATTGTGAATACTGGTCAGATACATTTAAAATCTTCTGGGTTACTCAGTTTAATGTAATGCTGTTCTGTTTTCAATTAATTCATGTATTGCCTAATCTGTTTATTTGAATGT
This sequence comes from Scomber scombrus, assembly GCF_963691925.1. NCBI lineage: Eukaryota > Metazoa > Chordata > Actinopteri > Scombriformes > Scombridae > Scomber > Scomber scombrus. Next base: position 15,706,736 of record NC_084981.1, on the reverse strand, counting down.
GAGTTTATATGTTGTTTGACTACCATACTGATAGATTGGTTTAATTTGTAAATTAGGGTTCAAAGATGTTTAAAATCAATATAGCTACAGACTGTGATATAACAAACAAAAATAGCATTGTTTCTGCCACAAGATATCTCAGGTCTATGTATAGAAATGGTTTCTTAGGAGCTTGACGTAACTAACCTGTAATCCCAGTCAAAGTGACCGAGAAAGTAGGGGGCGTAAGCGCAGGCAGCTTTGTTCATGTCACTCTAGTATTTAAAGCAATACTGTAATTTTGATTGATTTGGCAATTATGTGATAGTGGTACAGAAGTCAGCAAACTAACTCAGTAATGCCCATTATACAGCAATATCTATCTTAGTTTGCTAACATCAGCATTTACCAACATACCCACCAGACCAAGTAAAACTGTAGCCCTGAGTGTACTACATCCAGCAGATGAAGCGTATAAGCTTATGAATTCAACTTTCAATATGTAAGAGAAATATTATGTTATTTCTTCTTTCAAAGTTTCCTAGTCTTGCTATAAGGTGAATAACATAAAACGTGTGCTATTATAACACTAATTTCATTTTATGCATGTCCTTGTCCTCAGCACAAGCAGACTTTGCCCCCTATTTCTATGACAATGGACCCTACAGCCACAATGGGAACCTGGCACTGTTTAGCCTCTCAGAGGACACAGCTATTGGTGAGCTCGACCTATGACACACAGGACATTCAGTGTGAACAGCTACAGTAATAGGCTGGTGGAACAACCAATCAACAAAGTGACATGTTTTGGTTGAGTGATCAGTATGTTAAACTGTCTTTGATAGATGAACAGATGTAATGTGACATGTATGTGTTCACGCTAGCATGCTCATCTGCTGATGACACCTGTTGGCCAGTTTGCTGGCTGTGAATGTGATGCAGCTGTCCCTCTACACAGTTAGGATACTTAACATATTGTTGTTTACTATGTCTCAGCCTGGTTTGTTCCTCAGCCGTTTTTTAACCAAACATTGAGTTAACTAAGCTGCAAGATGTATACTGTATATTAGAAGCTGTTCTCCTTTGCATGAATTTAAAAACTTTTACACATAACTGATCTTAATTTAACTAAATTATGTCTTAATTTAGGTACACAAATATATTGCCTCAATGGCACAGACCCTGAAGGCTATGAGGTGAGCTATGGCCTTTCCTTTGATCCTGGGTCCAAAGAATACTTCAGGGTTGACCCCAAATCTGGAAACATCACCTTAATTGAAAAGCTGGACAGAGAGGTAAACTTAATAGACATTGTGGTAGAAAAGTTATCAAAGTGACTCTTAATGTAAACTTAAAATAGTTTTTCAGTCATGTATGTCTTTATATTAACTTAATTGCCCATCTCTGCTCAGAAACAAGATTCTATTGATGTTCTTGTTAGCATCACGGATGGGCAAAGCAAGGTATCTAAGTTCAGTGTGACATTATGCCAATCCATGATTCACATGAATCAATATGCACTTGAATTCATAGGTTGTTTATCTTTTTTTCAGGTTGTGGAAAGAGTCACAATATTTGTAATGGACACAAATGACGAAAAGCCTGAATTCCAAAACTTGCCTGCATTCATTGATGTATTGGAAGTAAGTTAGCCAAATGTTGGTGTGCCTTTTAACTGATAAATTCAAGAAAAAGAGTATGTTAAACATATAAGAATGTGATTTTTTAACCCATATACAATAGATAAATTGTGGGATTTCTCTTCAAGCTCTAAATGCTGTGATCTTTTTTTAGACAACAGCATCTGGAAGTAGCATCTACAAAGCTGAGGCAGTGGACAGAGACACAGGCTCAGGGGGCTCCATCACATATTACCTCCAGGTAGTAAATATACATTTTGAAACTTGCCTCTCATAGGAAACACCAGCTGAAATTGGCCAGATCTAATGTTAATCTGTGTGTAATATAAAGAATATAAAAATTCATAGATGTAGGCTACTAATAATGAAGTTAACATAATTTAAACTAAAAGTGTTCATGTGTGTAACTGTGCATTTGCAGAAATTTGCTGGTGTAGTTATGGAGATGGGGATTAAATCACAATTACATTTGTGTCAGGTATTGGGAGCTTAGAGGGCTGCTTTGGCGTAGGGTGGTAGGGGATGTTCGTTTGCACTTTGGGCTATTAAGACCAGAGAACAGCTGGCCTAAAGTGACAGTGACGACTGAGGCCATGCACATCTGGACACAGCAGCTTTCACCTGCCTGCACTGTCCTTGAGCATATGGGCTCTTTACATCCAGATGGACAAAGAGATAGACTTTATACAGGATGTGGCCTAATTCAAGTGGATGGTGAGTGTTTTTATGCAGCCATCTGACCACTTTTCATGATATCTCACGTGAGTGGTTGTAATGGGGTTTAGGGGTTTCAGCGACATGCTTTTACTCATGTGACCTTATTTGATTGTGTGCGTGCGCTTTTAAAATCCTGCTTTTGTTCTGTTCTGTGTTACAGAATCCTCTTCCCAGTTTGTTTGCCATTGACAGACATAGTGGAGTCCTCCGTATCAAATCTGGAGAAAAGTTGGACTTTGAGAAGACTAAAACACACTTTGTCACTGTAATTGCAAAGGTACAGGGTGTATCCCAACTCATTAAACGTTTATGTTGTGCAATAGTGTGATTTCACCTAGTAGAGTTTTTGACCACAATGTAATATTTTTTGCCAGCTGATTCCTGATTGGTTTGTATCTTTGGCTCACATGTGTGCATGTGCATGCCATGAGTGTACTGTGGATTCAGGCTATTCCACTTACTTACGGTCAGTGGCAATAATATGCCAAGAAACATACAGTGATCCACCGAAAACAGGGGAAAAAATTAATTACAAACAATGCAGGTTTCAAAATATTTTCAAAATTGCCTTTTGAGGATGAAAATATATTGAACATTGTTTCTTAGGCCTCAATGACATGCAGTGTGTGTTGGTGAAATACATTGAATCTAAACATGTATTTGTTTGATTACAAGAAACCTCAACCACTTAGCTTTAAATATTTTACCTAAACAAAAAAAAATTCAGAAGATGATTTTTAGTAAAGCAGCATTGCATACAGATGGTAATGCCAGTCTGTCAATAAGTCGTTCCACCATTTTGGTCCAGAGTGAAATGTCTCAACAACTACTTGAAATTTTGTATATATTCACTGTCCTCAGAGGATGATTCTTAATCACATAATAATGTCCTGACATTTCATACAGCACCACCATCAGTCACAACTGTCCAAAAGTTTTGGTCAAAAGCATATAATATAATATAATATTATAATTAGCTAACATGATAAACTAAGAATCACAAATAATGTTAATCATGTCTACACATAGTTAACATTTTACATGAAAAATGTCAGCAGAGTCTTGTTATATACATGTAGTGACCTTATTTGAAAAGAGTCACTCAGTCCTGAAAGAAATCATTCTGTCAAAAGATTAGATACAGTTCATACTTGGAAACTAAAATGTCATGCCTCCACCAGCAGAAACATTCTCTGAATTTAATGATACTTTAATTAACATGCAGTAATAAAGTTTTATGGATACTACAAAACATAAACATGACAGAGAAAATATCTAACACAATTACAATACTCCTTTCAGAGATTATGTTTTTTAATGTATATTTATTTTGCTCCAGGATGGTGGTGGGAATTTCAATGGAAAGGAGCAGTTTCTGTCTTCGTCTGCTACCCTGACAATCAATGTGATAGATGCACAAGACACACCACCAACTTTTATTGGGACACCCTACTTTGGCTACATTTATGAAATCTCAGTGCCGGTGAGTATGAAAATGTCTTCCAGTGACACTCTTTGCTTGTAGCATTTCATTGAAAAGCATGGCAACTAGTATAACAGAAATTCATTACACAAGATCTTATCATTCCTGTTATTTCCATTGTATTACAGCCTAACACTGCCATTTTTCATTAATTAGACCCACAGCAACATTATCTCACACCAAACAGCTTTGATTGCTGACATTTTATAGTCATGCCCTTGCTGTCTTTTCTCACAGCATGTAAAAGCCACATTATCTAATCAGTCACAAAATGTCACTGCAGTGGCTCAACACATAGCAGAGATTACACCATCTGACTTTCATCCAAACAGGAATAATTAGGAATAACATGGCATTTTAAAGTTCCCTTGTACAGAACATATTTTTGAAGGTTTGTGGCAGGCAAAGGTTGACTCAAGGTTAAAAATACTGCTTCATTTTTGTTGAAGGCATTTTGTAAGATTAACTAAATTATTTGTTTTTGGCCAAGGTGCTTGAAATAAATAAAGTAGAGCTGTTCATTAGTTATTGGACAAATATTACATATAATAACTTCTGTTTTAAGAAAGCTATAGTGGTTCCCCTTTACTGTCTACAACTAGATATCAGTTTTGCTTAAATGTTATTTACTGTAACCTCAAAATCTGATGATCTTTTTCCAGGGATCTGAAATATTCACTGTTATTGCAAAAGATGGTGATGTGGGAAGCCCAAATCCAATCCATTATTCCTTTTACGATGGTAAGCGTATCACTCAACAAAACAAAACAAAAAAGCTAGAATAATAGAAGCAAAAAAAAAATGGAGCTAAAATTTGTTGCAGAAATGTTGGCATGCTCGTAGGTTTGTTCTTGTATCTGCAGGTGATGATGGTGTTTTCAGTATCAACAAAACAACCGGTTGTATCACCCTGCTGACTCTTCCCATTTATCTGAAGAGAGAGATCTTTAACATTAAAGTCAAGGTAAGTTTTGCTTCATCCATTTTGTTTACTGCAAACTAAGATTTAAGACCTACTTTCTCTATTTCTATTTTCCCTTTTACCTTTTTTTCAAATTGCCTGTATGATAAGAAAGGAAAGAAACCTATTTACACAAATTGAGTGACAGTGTCCACATTTCAAAACAGTGAATCTACTAGCACTGTAACACATCTGCACACCTGAGAGCAAGGAAATATCTTATTAGGTTAACTAAAAAATGGATGTAGCACAATTTTCAACTGCACATAAACTAGAATTTGTGATAAATATGGGCTGATTGGCATATTTATTTCCCTGTGCCCAGGCATCAGAAGTAAGTCCTGAAGGTAGACTCATGGAATATGGGCTGGCCACAGTGGTGATCCGGGTGGTGGACCTGAACAATAATCCACCTACTTTCTACGGAGAGAACGGCCCACAAAACATGTTTGAGTTGACCATGTATGAGCATCCACCAGAAGGAGAGATACTCCGGGGCCTGAAAATCACTGTCAATGACTCCGATCAGGTGGGGAGAACATTACTGTCCTCCAGACTCTCTCATATGCTGATTGTGATTAGTACAAAGATGACACAAAAATAGCATAAAATTGCTATTTTCAGTGATATTCTACTGAGCATGTACCATCTTTTAGCCCTGATAAGGGTATTATTGTGTTTGAAAGTTGCCTCAGTCAGCCAGGAGAGAGGAACAGTAATACTTGTTGTGTAATACTCATTTTCTGACCATATTACATTATTATCTAATGAAGAGCTGATTCAATCAACATTCCCTGTGCCACAACACTGTGTACTGACAACAGTCTGCCTTTCTGACCATGAAATGACTATAAGCCTACCATTATCACAGACAATCCTTTTAAAATTGCATAAATTTGAAAGTAAGCCATCACAAATTAAAGGTGCTCCCTAACTATGCCATTTGTCATCTTATGCAAGTCTCCTAGTGTTTCCTACTCCTTGTATGAGCCTCATCCCAATGGCTGATGTGCACCTAATATTATCTCTGATAATACTGTTACAACATCAGGGCACACTCGCTTTGTCCAATGATATTATGTTTTATCCAAGAATAATATCGCTGTGACTGATATTGATTTCACTTACGTTAATAATGGAAAGGCTTTTATATTGATTGAATGGACTGTATACTACATGGATTAAACTGTGTGCAATTGCTTTGTAACAAATGCAGATTACTATCAATAGGTATATATAAAATAACGTCATTTTCACCAGTGAGACATTCGGAAGATTATGATGATATCCTTGTACTCGCAGGGCGCTAATGCTAAATTCAACCTAAGACTGATTGGACCAGGACGAATGCTGCGAGTCGTCCCTCCGACTGTGCTCAATGAGGCCCAAGTCACAATCTTAGTGGAAGACTCTGCAGCCATGGATTATGAGAAACACCATTTTCTCACATACAAGGTTAACACATTACACTTAGTGTGCATCACAGCAGATTGAAACACTATTGGAATTCACAAATGCACATTTCCTAAAGGCATCTTTGTTACATTGATGTGTCTCTGTCATCTTTTAGCTACTTGCAGTTGAGATTGATACACCAGAGAGATTCAGCGCCACAGCAGACATTGTTATCCACCTCCTGGACACCAATGACAACGCACCCAAATTCTCCTCTGATTACTACATAGCCAGAATTCCAGAAAACTCACCCGGTGGATCCAATGTGGTGTCAGTCACGGTGAGTCAGTGTTCATCCTGCCTAAAAATACATGTCATCACCAATGTACGTCACTCTGGGCTAAAGAGGAATGCTGATTTTAACAAAATGCCCAAGAGAGCCATTAATTCCCTAAATGTAGACTTTCGGGGGTGGGGTGGGATAATATGTGAAAACATGTAGATAAAAGCTAGGCGAGGTAAGCTGCCAGATGGCTATCACTTTCATTTTGTTGTGTAACACCAAATTCCCAGTTTTTTTCTAATGTTTAGCAGCACATGCAACTGTGGCATAAAATATGTGTAGAGATAACATGAATCAATGAGTATAAAATAGATAGATAGATAGATAGATAGATAGATAGATAGATAGATAGATAGATAGATAGACAGACAGACAGACAGACAGACAGACAGACAGACAGACAGACAGACAGACAGACAGACAGACAGACAGACAGACAGACAGACAGACAGACAGATAGATAGATAGATAGATAGATAGATAGATAGATAGATAGATAGATAGATAGATAGATAGATAGATAGATAGATAGACAGACAGACAGACAGACAGACAGACAGACAGACAGACAGACAGACAGACAGACAGACAGACAGACAGACAGACAGACAGACAGACAGACAGACAGACAGACAGACAGATAGATAGATAGATAGATAGATAGATAGATAGATAGATAGATAGATAGATAGATAGATAGATAGATAGATAGATAGATAGATAGATAGATAGATAGATAGATAGATAGATAGATAGATAGATAGATAGATAGATAGATAGATAGATAGATAGATAGATAGATAGATAGATAGATAGATAGTTTAGGAGTATCTCATCCTCTGCCCTTGTCAGTTCATATCCTCCCTGCAGAGACTCAAAGCAGTGGGGAGGCTCACTAATAAATCCTGCCCTTGCGTGAACACCACAGAGGCTTGCTGCCTGATCCCAGGCAATTTCAATCAGATAAAAGAACAGCCAACAAGTGACCTTGGACCCATAGAGACAGTGAACAGGCATCCCTGCAGCGACAGACAGACATATTAGCTGATGACACGATGCTGTTCCTATGACATCAAAAATCAGTCTTTTTATAGCTTACCCCTGTAACATCATGTTCCAGTCCTGCTCAGTTTACTGAGTCGATGGTGGCAGACAGCTTAATATTCTGCTCACCCGAGAGATACAAAACAAAATCTACCTCAACATAGAAAGGTAGAAAGTATTGGTGAACATGGAATAATATGTGGCCTTAACTCCCTGTGATACATATTGCTCAAAAACTCTTAAAAGAGAAATTGCAGATGATCCTGACTGCTGTGAAAGTTATGTTGAACTGACCTAATTTATGTAAGTGCTACAACCAAACTCATATTTTTTTCTCTCTCTGTAATCTGTTTTTTTCGACAGGCAACAGACCCAGACTCAGGACCTTGGGGTGAAGTGAAGTACTCTATCTATGGATCAGGAGCTGACCTGTGAGTATAAGAGCAACTTAAGCCGAGCTTTGCAGGGGGATAAAAAAGAAATGGGCTCTTTTCACAAGAGGTAACTCTGGGCCCCTTCAAATTCCTCTCATCCTCATAACATGGTTCCATCTCAATAACAGACAAAACATCTTGACAACAATGCCAATACACCTCCACACATTCACTGACATTTACTTATCAATCATTGATCAGCATTTTCTCGACTTCTGAGTCCCATATTAAAAATCTAAATCCGTCCAAAGATGACAATTTTAATTCATTCTTCAAGATGGATTTTTTTCTTTAATGTTTGAACTATAATAGTCTTCAACTAAAGCAAGTGTCAGTCTAGCTTTTTGTTGCCTCGCATGTCTATTCATTGGTCCATTTGTATTATGTAATTATGTCAGAGTACACTCGTGTTTGTGGAGAAAACCAGCTGATTATGTTCCAGCAAATGAGAACAAAAAAGAAAACTCATAAATGCTTATGCAACGTTATTAACAGTTTATATCCTGAGAATTTGACAGCAGGGCAAAAACAAACCACACTGCTTAATAAAATACAATAATTGAATTAAATGACAAAGAAACTGTTGGATCTGAACCAGGCAAGGTACCGCTGTATATGAAGAAAAAAAAAAAAACAACAACAACCAAATAAACACATCTGCCTGTGAGCCATATGGAAATATTGAACTTGGTTGTGATTATTTCACCTAAGCACTATACTCTATTGAAAGGATTTCCTGTTATTTTCTCTCAACTCAACTTTTATTAGATTTCCAGTATACTCAGAGAAAAAACAGACTGCTGTCACTGTTTTTTCTTGATATCAGTGTGTACCCAGCTTGCTTTTCCTTTCATATCCCTACAGCTAGACACTAAATTACTGTTGCAAATATTTGTTTTTTAACCACATTTCAAACTGCATGTGTTAGATGAATAATATACTTGGATTTGGACACACCAATACATCCATACCAACGTGCACAAATGTAAACAGACACGTGTATGGCAGTAATGTTCAATCTCTTGGGGCTGTTCCCAATAAACAGCTTGTATGATCAAATGTAGTTGAAAATAAAGTATGTTTGGACTTCTCAGTGCAGATTTTGACCTCTGTAGCAAAGAATTAGAGGAGATATGTGATGTCACGTAGCATCCAATAAAAATAATCAGAGGATAGAGATTTGGAACACGTTTAGCTTAGTGCATATACTTGTTTAGTCAAAGCCATTTTGTTGCTGTGTCACTTCAGATTACTTCAAAATGCCTCTCTGAACTTGTCACGAAGCAATACAATACAACAGCTCTTGGTTCTGTGGTTGCAAACATTTAGCATTTCTATTTTTTTACAGTACCTTGTAGAATACTTAGGCATATATAACACCATGCAGTCCTGCTCTTTGCTTGTTTATCCTCTGTCTTTGCTAATCCTCTAAAGGGATTGGAAGAGAAAATAGACTGCTCTTTGCTTCTGACTACCTGGCACTGTGACAAAGTCACCGTGGGGTAACTAAACAAGTCAGTCACTGAAACAATCTCATTCTACTCTTGCTCTATAATGTAGGTTAGCTGTTCACATGTTCATGACTGAAGAGCTGCACTGTATTTGCATAGGAAGTTTTATTTTAAAGGGATAGTTTAACATTTTGAGAAAAAAATGTATTTGCAATCAGATCAACACCCTAGCCTGGCTCTTTCCAAAGTTACAAAATCACTGTTTAACTGTTTATAAGGTATTCGGGTCTGTGGGACCCGTTTTCAGTTTTTAGCTTAAGAAAAATGATACAAATAATAATTTTTTCAAACGATTCATTGGCCATGGCTCATTTTCTGTGAGGAACATGAATCAGAAAACATTTTCGATGACCCCCCCTGTATACCCCCCCTTCACATTTATATTACATACAGGGTCTTCGGGTCCACTGGACCCAGGTCTAGTGAAAGGGTGTAAAAGATCCTGTGCACCCTCATTTTCCCTTCCTCCTCTCTGGGCCTGTGTGTGTGTGTACCTGTTCCTGCACAAGTTTGCAAAATTGTTGCAAAATTGGAGTACCCAACACTATCTGCACCCACATTCCCACACATTTCACCCTCTGTCTTGCGGTAACCAATCTTGGGGACCTGACACTTTGAATAGCTGTGTCAGCGTGGTTCCATACCACAACTGATCAAGATGGCAAAGCGATTCTCTGTTCAGACTGCCTTACAATTGATTTTGGAAGAGAGAGTAGGCTTAGATGGGGATGCAGAGGATGAAGTTTCAGAGTGTGAGGATCACATCTTTGAAAATTCAGAGTCTGACACTGAGTTGGAAGAGGAGGATGAGCATCAGCCATCTCAGAAGCTTTTCATTATTCTAGATTGTGGCCAGCAACAAAAAGAAGCGCTGTGAAGTGTGTGGACCCAAGATGGACAGAAAAACACAATATACATGCACCAAGTGCAAGAAGTACATTTGCAATGCACACACTCTGCACCTTTTGTATGGTATAGTCTGGTAGGAAAATGGCCGTGTTCAATGGGGCTAATGTGTTGTTCAGACAGATGTTAGGTTAAATTTCTAATAAAATTCAAATAAAACACTAGTTTTGGAAAAACTTCCTTCATTTGTACATGTACGTGTTGATTATTTTCTAGTTATGCCTACTTTATGATTTTTAATTAAGAAAAAACAAAAAAAAGAGTGACATTTCTATTCATAAATGTGATTTAACAAAGGTAAAGGGAACAAATTTAACATTGTGTTGTTTATATTACTTGCAATTGGGATGAAGTAAAGATCTGCTGAGTATTTGAACAAAAAAAGGTAACATGTTGTATCCTTGTTCAAGCCGTACAAAAACAGAAACATAAAAAGTACAATTTGTGGCCTTAGTGTTCTTTTTACAAACAACAGTTTATCTATCGGCTACATCTGTGAAGCATTTCTCAATGTGTTACTGGGAACCTCTCTGAGAATACAAGATTCTGGTAAATCAGGGACGTTGCCAGCACATAATTCCCTGTGGAACCACACAAAGATACACTGTAATCTATCTACCATGATTGCTCAGCTCTTATTTGGATTCAGGCATCAGTAGCACAAAGAATAATAAATCTGGCCTGTGACAAAAGTACTACATTTCTGCAGAGGATGAGAAACTCCAGAGAAAAACCAGTAATTAATGTTCTATTCTGTATGGAAAAGCATGTATGACATAAATCTGAATCAAGTTTATAAAATTATGTCACCATTTACAGGTTCTTCATCCAGTCTGTATCTGGGATCATCTACACACAGCCGTGGGCAAGCCTGGATGCAGAGGTGAAGTCCAAATATAACTTCTATGTGAAAGCAGAGGACGCAGAGGGGAAGTACAGCCTGGCTGAGGTCTTTGTGACTGTATTGGACCTGAATGACCATTCACCTGCGTTCAATGACAACTTCCTGGAGAAGACCATGGTTATTGGAGCACCGGTGAAAATAGAGGTAACATGCCCTCTTGTGATTTACTTTTGTGTCTGAAAAAATGAAACTCAGGATCATGCCAGTAACATTACAGTTTTATGAAAACCCACAGGCAGTAGACGATGATGCAGAAGTACCCAACAATGTTATCGAGTATGCCATCATGAAATCTGACCCAGACAGCAATATTTTTGACATCAACGCTGACACAGGGGAGATAATGCTCAAATCCTACATCAAGTCGATGGCCATCATTCAGAACATCACCAAGCAAAGGGACTGTACCTGGTCACTGGTGGTGCAGGCCAGAGATCGAGGCCAACCATCCTTCAGCACCACCGCAGTCGTCAAAATCGACATCACTGAGGCTGTAAGTAGCAACAACATAGATTAGTAGCAGCATGTCAGTTAAAACTGGGAGTTGAGTTCTTGTAGTTAGAGTTTAAGTAGAAAATGTTTCTGTGTAATCATTACCTACTGTCACTCTCTATCTAGAGGTTGAAACGTCTGATCAATTTATATGAGCAGGTGCAGCTTTTCTACAGAACAGTCATCATAGCCCAGGATATATTTGATTGCTTTGAGTAGCAGTTTAAAATCTGCTGCCATAAAAGATCGTAATCTCACCCAAATCCAATTGTCATGTTTTCAGATCAAATCCAGATTTTTCTCATACTTCCTGGGCCTAAGGAAACGTCCCGGGGCTGTGTTTGGGATTTGTTTGACCATTGTCACCTTCGCCATTTCACTGACAATCTTCATTTCAACTCTTATATACTGGAGCTCCGTGAAAAAGTCTCGCGTACAATCTAAGGGCAAGATCAGAAAGATTATAAGGAGGCCTGTGCCATAAATGAAGCTTGCCTTGAGATCATCAGCACAATAGTACTGTTGTTTGTGGTACAAAACTTTTTATAGCAATTCATATTCAAGAGATTTCGTAGTAGAACCAGGCTGTGTCTGTAAAAGAGTACAGGAGCACAATAATTCCCATGATTTTTATTTGTCATGTTTCGATTTTCATTCTCACATAATGACACCACAACCACAACTAAAGTAAATAAATTAGTTCTAGTTTTTCATTTTCACATCGATTCATGTTTTAATTCTCAAATGCTGAATGGTCTCAGCAGTAGGTTTCCCAGTCAACCTCTCTGATCTTGTCTTGACAAAATATAAAAAAGGAGAACAGTGAATTAAGATATGATCTTATATTTAGTGTGTTTAATTTGCAAGAAAAAATACAGTATATAGTTATTATACAGACAGTGGCAGTATTATGGCAGTAAGTTTTTTGTGGATTTCACAAGTTTTGCATTTTGCACATCAAATGATATATTTAGCCAAATGATGAATACATGCAGTAATACAGAACATACCGGGGACAATACTTAGAGGTTAATCATTGTGTGACAGACTATGACTTCAGTCCACTGGATGTGAATTTTCCCTGTGCTCTTTTACAGACCCAACTCAAGGGAGGGCCTTTGGAATTTTTTTTAATGCAGAATAGAAACAAGCCATTGCAAATCCTAGGCATGCTTGCTGGTATCATTAGTCTCATGGTCATTGTCACGGTCATCATCTCCACTGCAACATTCATGCGCAACAAAAAGTCCAACCGGATCCTGCCTAACCGACGTGTGAGGAGGAGACCCCGAAATCAGCACAACTGGAACTTAAAAAACCCCTTCAAGAAACAGGAACATCCTGAAGAGAAATTTCGAGTACAAGAGCAGGAGCAGGAGCCGGAGGTCGTCGTGGAGAATGTCAATTACAACAACAATGTCACCAATGTTGTGAGAAACTGGTCCCCGCCTCCACCACCCAACGCCCCATATCCATGCCCCCCTCTGCCACCACCCTACATCCCAGGGGAGAGGCAGTGGACAGTACCCACCATATCAGCTGCTGTGGCAGTCAAACCTAAAAAGAAGCCAGCAATGACCAGACAGGACACTGTAAACAAAGCGCTGGTTTCAGAACTCAAGATGAGACTGGAGCAGAAGAGGATGCTGTCACATTCATAGTGCTATATCGTGTGTGTGTGTGTGTGTGTGTGTGTGTGTGTGTGTGTGTGTGTGTGTGTGTGTGTGCACGTGTGTGTGCGTGTGCGTGCGTGCGTGTGGGTGTGTGTCTGGGTGTATGTATGTGTCTGTGTTTTCACAAACATACATTGAAACCACTTAATTCATCACCCTTATCTATCAAAAATGTGATGACATGGGAGGAAAAGAAAAAACTCCTGTCATTTTAAACATGTTTCCATTTTATTATCAGTCAGCATGTGATTCTTGTTTCTATCATTTTGTAACAGATTAATCCCACTTTTTTTGTTGACACACTAGTGGCTTAAACTTCTTCAACCCAGATCCCTTGTCAGGAATGAAGTCATTCAGATTCCAACAAGTGAGACTGTTTATTTGGGATCCAACCAAGCTCCTTAGAAGAGATTTCATGACACTTGAACTGACTAAAGAGATCAGCCTGGGGGACAGGAACCAAAGTGATCACTCAAGAAAGACCTTTAATCCTTCTGCGCAGGTGTACAGCATTGTTTAGAGCCCTGTTTTGCAGCAGTCACAATACAGTATGTTACTGATTTACAGGACTGTTTATTTGTTTACTATATGTGGTGGTGTATCTGTTTTAATGGGTGTCTTTTTTTCTGTTGTTGTCAAAAAAACAGTTGCTGTCAAAACATGTGGATTTTATTACTAATAAACGGACATCATTTGTAATTTCAAATTTAAATGAACATGTAGTTGGATTACTGACTTATTAACACAGCTAATTGAAAATTTAAGAGTTGTAAAACATATTTTATTTGTAATCTGATTCTTCAGATGTTCAGGTTCACAGTTGGAACCTACAGCTACAACTGCTCTGATTATAACATACTTAGTCCAGGACACTCAGATTGTAGTCTTGAAGGTACTGTGAAACACACAGCTTTGTTGCCATGAGTTTAATGAGTTTAGGCCCAACACCTTGCTAATGAGCCTGTAAATATACTCTACTGCCCCCTTCTGGAAATGGAGAAGAAGCTGCTTGGGCCACATCACTCATGCAAAAGACAAAGGTTTGTAAACACAGATGTGAGATTGCTTTGCCGCAAACTAAATTACTATGGATAAAAATAATCTTTCATGGTCTTACAGGAGACATGTTGAATCTTTGAACATCTGAAGAAGTTGGTGTAATATGTTTTAAACATTAAACCAAGCAGAGTAGACCAAAAACTGAATATCACAAGGAACAACAGAAATATGCAGATGATCTGATATGTTTTTGTAAGATCTATTACAATTGCTGTTGTTGTTAGTGAAACCTTATCAGATGTCCCACAAATATGTAACATGTTACTCAGATACAGGCCCTTTCTGCTGTCTTACCTCTAATATCAATGTGAACACTACCAATTATGAAGTTACAGTGGACCACTCGCGGGATATTTGTGTAGACATAAGCCAAACATGTACACTATTTCAAGGTTATATAAAACATGAAATTTGCAGATTACCCTCCCTAATCCAAGGACCAATTTGTTCATCTTTCTGCAATATTGCATCGCTGGCTAAAAACCAAAAGTCCATCTGCCCTGTTCTAGTTTGGACTGACAAGATGTGTGTGACTGGCATTGAACTTTCTGCAGCTTCAGCTGGCACATTTCACTTGGTTATGATGACGCAGAGCAGACTTTGGGGATTTTTAAAACTGAGATATGACTTGCTGCTTCCCTGAAATCAGTCAGATTAAACAGATGTTTTGCTTCCACAAATGTGTGAGATCAGTATATTCCCAAAAACCTGCTTGAGGCACCAAATCCAAATTTTAGGTCAAAATTGTCACACACATATACTTTTCAATGTTGCAAGCTGTTAATGCTTTGAAGTGAAATAAGGGAATATGAGGAGCAGCCCAAATGATCATGCATTATGCCATGTAAGAGGCAGCCAGGATTACTGGGCTATTTGATAGAGGATTACAGAGTTGAAAGTTGCAAAAAGCATTGATGCTTCAGAATGAAAGAAAGCTTTGCACAGGGTTCAAAGCTCCTTTAGTATGTGTTTGAAGCAAGTTTGAAGCAAGATTTTGAGCAGATTATGTATGACTCTACAGGGTTAACCCCTGATTTTGGACCATTACCACGCATGAGATCAGCAGCTGTAATGTCATGTTTAAATAATACATTGCTTTATGCAATGTAAGGAGAAACATATGATACGCCCAAACAATAAATATCATCAATAGATGAGATGTGAGTGTTTACAGAATTCACAATGTCTTGTGTCATACACAGTGGATAAGGATTACAACAAAAAGCAACATCAATCCCTGACCCGCCAATCACATAAACACATCTGAACAAGCAAGAAAGCAGATGTGTCTGGGCTCCAGAAAATGAGAGCTGCCAATCTCATTTAAAACCCTGATCTTAAGTCAACAGAAGAGGGCCCCAGCAGGGATGAATTGATCTCCTTGCGTCACAGTGGCCAACACATGCAGATAGAGGAGGGGGCTTGTGTGAGCTGATCATTAAGTGACGGCAGGAGGGGATATTGGAGAGGATGCCAGTGTTTTGGTCTTATGTCAAATGAACAATGCCATTGGCTGTTGCATATCCAATCTGCCATCTGTTCGGGTTGGTCAGCAAAGATCATGTTTGGCGCATGCCTTGTTGTATGTTGTGTTTACAGGAGTGGGAGACAGAAGCTGTGACGTACATGTACAGTGACGCAGACATGATTAAACATATGTTAATGAAACTTTACAGATCACATATAGACATACAGTTCATTTCAGTGGTACACTAAGTAATTGTGATGATCAATTTCAATCCTATTTATGAACCAGTAACATTAAATTGAGTTTCTGTTTCTAAAAAATGTTATGGATAAATGTAATGCAGATACAGTGTGAGTAAAGGCTTTGCCCTCTACTGTGTCTGATCAATCAAACATTCAGTAAAAAGCTTTAAAGGAAGGAAGGAAAAACTGCAAACTCATCCTTTAAAGCTTTTTAGGTTTTGACAGTTGCTTGTGAAAATCAACATCAACAAATGAATCGTAAAAGATTCACACACACACACACAGTTATACAATAAATCTGTTTAATTCAAATGATGTATTGCCTGGTAACCTTACATGTACATAAAGGATAAGGAATTATGGTTTTGTTCATAATGCTGTTTTTAAATATGCTTTGCCAACACACAACACACTATGATCCCTTCTCCCACAAATCAAAGCACTCCCACACACAAACAATGTAATTTAAAATGACACAAAAAGCTGTGATTTGGAAAGATTTTATGTTTTTGACAATGATGTGTCCTGTTGCTCTTTTTGAGGGCTAGAAAGCATTGTGAGATCTTGTAACAATCATCCCATTGACTCTATTCATACAAACTGTGACTTAATTAAATACTTGTGGAAAATTAAATGATGACATTGATAATAGCAAAGTACAAACTTTTAGAAAGGTTTTCCTGTTCCAGATTGGACATAATAAAAAAAATATGTCTGCCAAATTGACAATGTGAGGTGAGCAGAAATTAGATCAGATAGGACAATAACTAAATACATATATAAGACATAAGACAATATTAAAGTGCTATCACAATCAGATAAAGGTAAAAGGAAAAGTATACAGCTAACGAAAAAGATCTGTAAAGGTCCTCATTAGTCACTCTTCCATTTAAATCAGTAACAAAGGCTTTGTATAAAGCAGCAACCAAACTGTGATATAATTGACATTGAAATATAACATAATAAGACATAAAACATATTTCAGACAGGAAAAAAACTGCAGAATTACAATCTTGACATAATGGTCATCATTCACATCTTTGCAACACACTCCTCGGCCTAGAACAAAGGAAGAGATATGATTAAAACCCAGTGAGACAATATCTGGATTCTTCTACATTAATGTACTTATATGTGTATCAAAATCAACATCATACAGCAAATCTATTACTTTCTATGTGTTTTCCAGCAACATCAATCAAACATAAGAAACTTTAAAAAAAGAACTGATAAAAGTTGTCACATATGTTACAAGGTAATTAATAGTAAATTAATATAGTTCAGCTGTGAGTCTGCTGTGGTCAGCTTTGCCTTTATGCAGCCAGTCTTCTGACCTCCGCCTCACCTTCCGGTCGTCATTTGAATCTTTGTTGACCAAGTCCTCGTCACTGGCGGCCTGCAGGCTGTCGAAGGTGCCTTGCCTCTCCCTCTCCACCCCTGATGAGCTGCTTTCTCTCCGTCGGTTCTTCCATGACTGCATGAGACCTTCCAGACAGGCAAACTTAGTGTCAGTGGTGCAGGCATACATGCCAATAGGCACAGCCAGCACCATGGCTAAAACTATCACCACTATATGAATCAGCTTCTCCCTTTGCTCCATCTCAGTAATGTCACTTCCTGTTACAAACACAATGCACTGGCCGGGACGTGGTGCCTGGTTCTTAATGGTTACACAGATTTCATATTTGGTTGCAGGCATCAAATCAGAGACGGAGTACGCGTGAATCCCAGGTCCAATGTAGATCATCTCCTTCTTATTAACATCAGCACGGCCAAAGTGGATAGTGAACCAGGTTTCAGTGGGTTGGTCCAAGGCAGCATACCACTCGATGGAGATGCCACGTACTGTCTGTTTGGCGATGCGAATGTCGATGTAGAAGTTTTCATCACCAGCAGCAGGTGCAGCTGGGAAGCCAGGAAGGAGTGGTGACTGGGGGCCATCAAGAGAGCGGACCTCCAGTTGTACATTGATGGAGGAGTTTCCCATGAAGTTGACAGCAGTGCAGGTGTAGACACCACGGTCGGCCACATGGAGAGAGGGAATCACCAGGAGGGCTCTGATGGTGTCTTCATCCACTCTTTCCTGAGACTCTGGTAGGAAAATACAGATGTTCAATGTTATTTTAGGGTTGTTGAACAAAAGTTGAAAAAGAATGATGTTTCAAAAATGGAAAACAATTCATTAAGGCACAATAACAAGAAAATGTTCCTTGTTATTAGAAGACATTTTGACATATCAGTAGGAATAGCACAGGTATAAATAATACAATGAATGATGACTGAATTCCACTTAGTCAGGGTCCTGGTATTTGGCATGCTGCTTTACTGTCACACTGCCATGGCTGACTGAGACACTTCCATAATCCTAACCACAGTTACTGTTATTTTTTAAGACTTGTGGTTTTTCCTACTGTGAAAAATAAAAATGTCTGCTGAGAAAATGGTCTATTGATCCTCTATACATACAGTACACAGACACACAAGGAATAGGTGCAAGCATGGAATCCTACATACCAGACATTCACAAATGTATGATAGATATCAATTATTTTATGGATTATCTCAAAGTATAATGACACTGTAACATGTTGATGATCTTTATATGCACTTTATGGTAATAATTGAATGATCCATGCATAAAATACACATTTAAGGACAAGCAAATGATGTGGTCAAAACATCAATAATGTCCAACTGGAATAAAACAAGTGGCAACAAGGCAGCAGTGTGCTTAATATTATCACCATGAGGTAATAATAATTATACATGAGGTTATTCACTATTCTAAACACTACTTTCTTAAAGGCACCATTTGTAAAGGGTTGATAATGGCTTTATTAATAGTTAATAAGCATTAACTAATGTGTTATCAGTTAAACGCTTTTGATAGAACAAGAACTTTTGGTTTACAGGTTGGAAATCCAGAACAAAATACATTTATGAACAACTTTTCAACATTTAAAAGTGCTGATTTAATGGATTGTTAGACAAATCCTTTATTAATGATTTAACAAGTGAGTGGCTACCTATTAAACAGTGACAATCTGGGATCCTTTGTTAATTAACACAATCTGGACCAAAATGAATTTAGAGTTTATTAACATGTAACATCAGACTTGATGGTTCATTAGATACTCATTACCCATTACTCATTCAATAATGATTTTATTAATGTATTGGTGATTTGACTAATATGGACTATACCTCAGAGGCAACTTTCTCAAAAACTAGCCAACCCAAAAGTTGTTGTAAAATCTATAAAGCATTCACAAATTAACCACTGAAGCCATTAGCTAAAACTTCAAAAAATATAAAGGGTTTCCCTATTAGAAGTTTTTTCCAGTAGAAAAAGTAGTACTCTCACTCATTACTTTGATTACTGTACTTCTGCTTGAGAACTTGTTATTATAAAGTAAAAATGTGTATAAAAAGTGATTTTACCTGAGTACAGTTTAAGATACTCTATTACCTGTTATAAATACATGACTTGTATTAGTAGGTGCTGATAGTGACAGGGACACTAGTGGGAGCAGCAGTTTGTTACAGTGTTTCCATTAGTTTACTATGAACTAGTGACTTGCAGTCATGACCTAGAGTAAGCACACCGCTGAAAGGTTAAGTCTAATGACGAAGAGGTTTACTTAATTACACAGTATCCTAACACGGCTGACATTAGGTAGGCGTGCAGTGCACTATAATCTCCAACACTCTTAATCAACACTAATGAGAGAATCAGCGGTGATAATATGCAGATTTAACCCTTCTCTTCCCAAGAAGTCTGCGATTAAAATGTGTGCTTAAGTATCTAATTTATGCAAGATATCACTCGAGCTGGGTGTGTGGATGACATGATGCGGCCATCACACTCTTACCATGAAATCCTCTGATTATCTTCAGGCCATATGTCCACAACACCGCCGGGCTTGGCCTGGCTTTGGCGAGGCAGCGCAGGGTGAGGTCCGTGCCCTGCGGCAGGCTGATGTTGGAGGACGAGGTGGAGACCACCGGCTTCATGCAGGCCTGTATGTCTACCTCGTGGAAGAACTTGCCCGACCTAAAGTCCGGCCCTGAGCAGGTCAAGTAGGAGTTCATCAGAATAATCGGGGGGGTCAGAGACCTGACAAACTCCACGAAGCCCTTGAGGCGGCAGTCGCAGAGCCAGGCATTGTCGTGGAGCGCCAGGACGACGTTCGACTCGGTCGCCTCCAGCTCCTCCATGCTCTGTAGTTTTTGATAAAGAGGCCAGTTTTGGAAGACTTCCTTCGATATGACCGTAAGCCGATTGAAGGATAAGTCTAAGTAAGTCAGACCTGGCAAATATTTTAACGCATGCTCCGGCAGGACGTCCAGTTGGTTGTGCTTCAGGTCCAGGATCTTGAGGGCTGGCGTGTCCTCGAACGCTGTCCATGGTACTGAGCGCAGCTTGTTCCCCTGCAGACGGAGCTCGGTCAAGTTCCCCAAACCCTCCAGACCCTTCGAGTTTATCACTGTGATATCATTAAAGTTCAACCACAGGTTCTCCAAGGCGGGTGTATTTGAGAAAGCCCCACGAGGTATTTCAGTGAAGTGAGATTTCTCTATTCGTATTTTGGACATATCATCTGGAAGGTTCTCTGGTATGGCCCCAAACGCGCTCTCCTCCATACATATGAGTGACCTGTGATTACAGGGAAGAGTTTAAATTAGCTGTTAGTTACTGTTGAGCCTGATGCTTCATACACGTCTTTTCAAATCTAAACTGGCTAATCACGACCAAAAAAACACTCCACTAAAACTGCCCCTTCTCTGCTTTATTTGGAAAAAGATATACTCTTATTCTCAATAAACAATAAACTTGGTCGTTGGGGTTTTGTCTGTCACCCATTGACACAGTAACATGGCTTAAACACACCTCAGCCTCGGTTAAGATTAGACTATATATAAGAACAGATCTTACCTTCCATGTCGGTCCTCTACACAGCTGCACCCGCGTAAACATTGAGAAAAAGTATTATACGCCTGAATGTTGGACACAGCAATAACTAGCAGGAAACAAATTATGTCCATAGTCCGCGAAAATTCCTAAAGTTGAGGGCTACATTCGTGCTCAAGACATGTCGAGTGCGACAGATGAGAGAAGCCTATTAAGCTTAATCCTTGACGCACTGCGTTCAGAACAAACCGGCAATCTAATTATTGGGCAAGACACGCATGATTAGCACTTGACGGAATCTGACACAGGAGGCTATATGTTTAAGTAGGATGCAACTTTATAGGTAAAACTTCATAACAATTATATAATACAATTTTATAGATCAGTTATAAATCAACCAGTTGTTGGGGTTACCAGGTTGTAAAAAAAAAAATTAAAAAACTCCATACTGTTTGGTAGTAATCCCCTTTAATTTAATGAACACACACTTGCTGAGCGAGGAACACCTGTGCAATCTAATGCAATCCAGTACACTGCTGTTACAAAGCTCATGTATTTTCAGTTGTTGTTGACACTGTCAGAAAGGTGATAATTCTACTTTATATTTACTATTGAGGTCATAGTTGGTGGTGGTTGTGTGCTGGAGTGCATTATCCTATATTAATAAGTGTTCCTCACTTTCTTTCTGACAGAATCAACAAAAACTGTAAATGTATGAGCTTTGTAAAAGTTGAATTTATGGTAAAGCTGTTGTGTTGGATTGCATTAGATTGCACAGGCATTCCTAGTAATGCTTGGTGAGTGTATTTTACTAATGGATTGGGATTAACACTTTATAATTAGCCATCAAGAGTGTAGGATACACTGGAGGATAAAATTAAAGAGTGTAGTCTGTGTAACCTTTTTCAAATCTTTGCTGAGTTGAGACCCAGTTTAAAAATGAATCAATATGTTGAGGTGAATGTAGACATGTAAGAACACACATCGCTAACTGGAGATGTTTATATAAAAGTTTATTTAACTATATTCAAATAATATCATTGGAATAAGTATATCTACATTTAACGGGGTAATGATGCCTCTAGGTGGCACAAAACAAATACATAGAGATATTTCAATATGTGTCTCATTGCTGGGAATCGTTTAACATTTTTTGGATCTTTTCCAGCCTATTTACATTGTGTCATAGTTCACTCCTTTCTGTACTTCTCTCCAGCTCCAGCTTTTCTCCAATCACCAGATTGTTGAACCATGCCTTTGTGTATATCTTCTCTGAGAACATATGACAGATATATACAGAGGCACAGACTTAACTGTATATGTAAGTGTACATCATGCATAAAAGTATTTACAAATCATACACATACATATATGATATAAACAATGGAGTAGCTTTTGTTGAGTTCCCTTTAAATCATATCAGGTTGCAGAGGTTTTCTTCGCTGGGACATGCAAATGAGATGAATTTTTTATTACAATTCCTATTTTCTTTCATGTTTTCTCTTACAGGCTTAGTGATTTTTAAAAAAACATTCTTTTAGGTGTAAAAACAAGTGTGTTTGAATGTTGCCTTACTATTATCATACAGATACATGTATGACAGTCCGATGAGTTTCACACAATCTGCAAGAAACATGAATTATTCTAGAAACCCAAAAAAACGATTACAATGTCAAATATTTTCTAAACTGATATTTCCATTATAGTGCAGCGTGCAAAAGTCCTTTGATAGAAGTTGGCTCTCTGTGGAGGTGGAGTTGGTGGCATGATCCAGCGAGGAGGTACAGGTGGGGGGGAATCCCACGGCGTGGGCGTATGGGAGCGGGTGGGAGGGGGACTGGTGTCAGGATGTTGCTCAGGGTGAGAATACTGGCAGTGTTGGGGATACGGATGTGGGTGGAGGTGGAGATGTGGTTGGCGATGGGGATGGGGATGGGGATGTGAATGGGTATTGGGGTTTGGACTGGGACGTGGATGTTGATGTTGATGTGGATGTTGATGTTGATGTTGATGTTGATGTTGATGTGAATGTGGATGCGAATGTGGATGAGTGCGAGGAAGATGGCGTGGAGCGGAAACCGGAGCTGGAGCATGACGTCAGCAGAAGTACTCATTAGGCTGTCCCTCTATTTTAGCTGTGGCCTCAGAGTCCATGCTGGAGCGGGCTGATAGGAGCCTGTTGGACTCCTCTGGGTTCTGTCTGTTCAAATACTCGCCCTCGAGCCCTTTGGCCTTTGTGCCGGGCGACAGTGTCTCAAAGGTCACATATGAATCTTGGATGTCCTTGGATTTCTTTCCCCAGTACTTCTGAATGCGTCTCTTCAGCGCCCCACAGCACACGATGACAGTGAGTGGGACTGCGATGATACAGGCCACTGTGATCACAATCACGTTAATCAGCCTTTGGGTACCAGTAGCACTGGCTGCTTCATCGGTAGAAAATATGACACACTGCTCCTTCTTGGGGATCAGCCCCCTCACACACACACAGGCAATGTACTTGGTCCTGGGCACCAGCCCGTCGATGGTTACACGATTCTGCCCCGCCCCAACATTTATCTTCCTCATGTCCCTCTCTCCGAACACAGCGTACAGCACACTAAATGCTGTCGTGTTCTTGGCCTTAGGGGCTCTCCAGTTCAGATAAATTGTATTGTCTGTGTCCCCTACCACCTTTACTGAGCGCACCACCCTGTCCGGGTCCTGCTGCAACGACGAGGTATTGGCTGCTAGGTTACTTAGATTTGTTTTCTCCAGATCCAGCAGTGCATCTGGATTGGAGGAGGTGGCAGGCCCAGGGGTGGCTCTGTCAGCCAGGCTGTAGCTGGCTGGTCCAGGATCAGGAGCAAGGCCGGGTGGAAGGCCAGGATCCAGTGCAGGCGGGGATGAAGGAGTGGAGGTTGGAGCCACATATCTGGCCACAAGTTTCTCCTGGTAAGCAGCTTTGCCCATCGGATTGGGTTTCTTGACTTTGGCTTTCTTGTCGTTGCTGGTTTGGTTCCCCTCAGGTTTTGGTGAGTTAGAGACAATGAGAGAAATGACCGCCTCAGCGTTCCCTGCATAGTTGGTGGCCTTGCAGATGTATTTTCCTGAATCACGGAAGGACACAGCTGGGACACTGAGGATTGACCAGGTGATTCCATCCTTGGAGGTTTCCTGCTGGACTGTGACGGCAGAGATCCAAGAATACAGTTGTTAAACTTTTGTTACAAAAGGACAAGAGTAGATTAAAATATGATGTGGTATCTGACAAATATTATAAATGTACAAAGAGACATCAAGTAGGTGATTATACAATGTTACACTGATCATCATCAGTGTTGCATAACTCACTGTTGTGGTCACAGCTGTCAGTCAGACTTAATCTTACTATCTCCACTAGTAGCTCTCTGTTTAATTAACAGTACTTTAGTGCAGACAAAAGCGTCTTATCCCAGACCCTGACATCCAAAGATCTGCTGACTCACCTGTTCCATTCAGGGCCCGTCCATCTGCCCTGCGCCATGTCAGATCTGGGATGGGGACTCCAATAGTCCCACACCGGAGTAACACATTGTTTCCAACAGCGCTCCGGACTCGTGCCACAGCTGTGTGGATACGTGGCAGCTGACAGCGCCGCAGCTCTGCATCACTGAACAAGACACCCGACACACTCTCTGGGGCTGAACACCGCAGCCTTGTGTCAATGAACGCCACAGAGAGAGTCGGAGACTTCTGGAACTGGACCAGTTCATAGAGACGACAGTCACATACCCAGGGGTTGTCATGGAGACCTGAGGGTGAGGGTACAAGTGAGACTACAGGAGACAGTGATAGACCAGCCTGCAGATGACTGGTGTGGACGTTAGGATGTTAATCCTGTAAGAGGATTAACATTTAATTCATAAACCACATCATAACCATGACTACGGTAATAATGGTGATGATGATGATGGTGGTAGTGGTGGTGGTGGTGGTCTAGTGATCAAGGTCAGGTTCTGCTGTCATTTCACCCTCCTGTCCTTGACCAAAGAACCAGCCTTTAGATCCGAAACTGGAACATCTGTCCAGTGTTTCTGAGTAATGAGGTTTCAATGTAGAAGACAAGTGAGAGTAAAATATACCTTGTATTCTTAACATGAATAATGCTATGAAGTGAAGCAACACTGTGCATGCAATTTTTCTAAAAGCAAACAAAAACAAAACGCACATTAGGCTCCTTCCACAGTAAATCAAACTATGCACTTGTCTTGGTTTCGAAAGAGTTAATTGGTGCAGAATTAGCAAAGGCACATATAGAGGCATAATAAGAAATGTTTTACTTCAAAATTTGAATTTTTATATTTGAGAAAAAGCCATATATTTAAAACCAAATTGAGTGCAAATAATTTAAAGGATAGGATCATAACTCACTATTTAGTCATGTTTTTAGGCCATGTCCTATATTAAAATGCTAAACGTGTTCCATTGTTTTCCAAAGCACATCGCATAGCAACGATTATGTTCAGCCACTGCTTTGTGCAAAATCAATTAACTCACTTTGCTTTGGTCTTGGTGTTCAAATTAGCTCATTATATATTTTAAATTCTGGTAGGCATATACCACGACCTGAAGGTTTGGGTGGATGAAGTCTGGATGTCACGATGCGCACTGTCCCTTACCAAGTATCATTTTGGAGCTCTCTGGTCCTTGCACAGGTTTTGCCGCCAGCCAGGTGGACAGCACCTCGGCTGGCAGGGTCAGCAGGCTGTTGCTGGACAGATCCAGGTATGTGAGGTTTTTGATGTAAGTGGTGGCCTCCGCAGGCAGCGAAGTGAGCTGGTTGTTGTGCAAATCGAGCAGTCTCAGGCTGGGCATATCCATGAGAGACTCCCAAGGAAAGGCGGCGAGGGCGTTCCCGTCCAAGCGAAGTTCTTCCAGGTTGAGAAGTCCCCGGAAACTGTCCGGGTTCAAGGCGGACAGGGTGTTGAAAGACATCCACAGGAATTCCAGACTGGAGAGGTAGTTGAAGACTTCGCTTGGTATCCGCTGGATGGCCGTCTTCTCAATCCGTAGCTTGGATGTGTCAACAGGGAACCCGACAGGCACAAGAGATATTTCGAGATCATTGCAAATCACGCTCCTATAAAGAAGACAGTGTATGAATCTGTTAACTTTCAAGTCATGCTTCCCTATTAACACATCAAAGTACATTTTACAAGTGAGCGAATAAAGATATTTAATCGAAAATTAAAATTAAATATGAGATTAAACCATGCTATTAAGTCTAAAGGACACATCTATGTGGTAAAGTCACAGGCGTCAAAAACGCTGTGGCTCTTATGGGGGGTGGGTGGGGGACTCATTCTCCAATCCATCCAGACGCACATAAAACGCATAGACGGGGAGGTTCAAAGTGCCTTTGAGAGATAATCCTGCATTAAATAAAATTGGACTGACATGCACTTCCTGAATTATCTTTTTTACACTTGTTCACCTCTATGCAAACATCTGTCCTCATAGGAGAACAAGACCTGTCCCTCTAAAAAACGCGTCTGTGCGCACAAATCAGAACACATTATAGTGTGATATATTGATATAAAATCACCTCTATTTGCACGTCCTCCTTACCTGGCCTTTGATCCATCACTCAGGTTGTGGTAAAAACAGCTGCACTGCGACGGGCAGGAGCTCACTGGGGAGACAAGTTGACCTGTGGCCACGTAGAGCCCCAGGAGCAGGACGAGGAACATTTTTGCCCACTTTTACGCATACGCAGCTTGCCTACATGCGCCCAGGTTGCGCCCACAGAAGTCAAACAGACTTGCTTTTTTCTCTCATTTACAGGAATATCATCCGCATGGCTTTGTCCCACCGCTTCGCTGTCCCATAGTGATCAGACTGCTATGAGTCCCGAGATAAAAAGGATAGACAAGGATTAGTGAAAGGACTGGCGTTCTTTTCATTTGGATGCGTATTGCATCCCGGAATCCGATAGGCTGCGCAGATACGTCCCTATTTATTATCACAGAAAAACACTTCCGAAATGGTCATAATCCACTGTGATGTTTGGATTTTTTTCTCTTCTCTCAAATGTAGCTTGTTCATTTGAGCCCTGTCGTGACTGTTAATCTGTAAGTGGAAGGCACTATGTTTTGCCACAAGGTGGCCCCTACATCATAGCCTGTGGCTCCTGTTAAAAAGGCCTGCACAGATGTTCACTTACATTTTCTGACTCTGCCACTCTTTTTTATTTTTTGAATACTTCTGATAATATGACCAGAAAAACAACTAATAGCTGTTAGAATGCAGGTACAGAGATTTTCAATTCATACAAAATAGCGAAATAAATATTTTATAATGGAGATATATTATGTTCACATGAATTACACATGTAGACGAATACCTTTTTTTTCAGAAAACAAAAAAACATGTTAAGGTAATTATGTTTACATTTTGAGTGAAAGGAGACTCACAGCAGCCTTTAGACTTAAGCTAAGTGACCCATTTGGCAAGAATCCCCACTCTACTAGTGAAAACACCACCAATTGTAAAGCTTTTGTTTCACAATGTTGTTAAGTACTGCATGTGTTATTTGGCACCTATTCCTTGTGTTTCCCCTTACATTTCATCATAGCGCAAGTTCAGTGTTACACTTGGCTGGCACTGCAAAGCGTGCCAACTCCAACCTTAAGAGATGGTGAAATGCAGGCCTTGTTTGATTACCTTGGCACTTTACGTCTCCCTCAGAGCTACGTCAGAGGTCCAAGTGCACAATCAGAAAGAGGTTTATAAATCCATCTGACGCTAACAGAGCCAACAGTTAGTGCATTTGAAAAAAAACTGAATATATTGTAGTCTCTCCATCTTTCAGCCTTGCTCCTGTGTGTGTGCTTGTTCAAGCCTTCCTTCATTCATCCATTTTATCTACTGCACTTTATTTTATTTTTACTGGCCTCTTTAACCTTTTGCATTAAAATCCCTTTGAGTCACAAGTCTCTCAGTATGTATGGTTTTAGGACTGTGCAGATCTGTACTGAGACTCTAAACGTGTTGAGCAATCATGTTCCTTGCATTAAATAACCTAAACATTCCGTATTGCACTGCTAATCTCTTACTGAAGCCAAAGGGTTTATTTGAAGTACAATGTCATTCATAGTGTGCAAAAAACACAACATGTAAAGATTAAATGGCTTCACTTCATGTATCATACAACATAACTAACTATTTGGCTAAAAAAGCATTTTTGTCAATTTTTTTTACATTTAATTGTTTAATTTCCCCCATTTAATCGGGGGTATGTTAAATTAGTTAAAGTTTTCCTTCACAGTCAAACTGTAGTTAGTTTCTAGTGAAACCAATTTTAAAATAGCAAACATGGACTAAAAGCATCATGCATACATGACAACTGCACACCTAAACTCATGTTAGGGTCAACTAAGGACAATGGGATTTGGGAGTTTTTCCTCTACATCGCTGAGACAATAAAAAGAAAATCAACTTATTTTCACAGTGTCTCCATTTTCAAATCTACCAATCATTAGTTTTCTCATTAGAGCCACAAAGTGTCCAACAATGATTTTTTTTTTTTTAAATCATTGCCAGATCTTTTGATATAATTTCCATATGATTTGGCACTTTAAATGCCTTTACCTATATTTCCCAAGATTCCTGATCTTATAATCCTGGGAGTGAGAAAGACTTCAGGCACACAATGTCAGGCTTGTTTCCAATCTGACCCTATGGCATGAAAAGCTGCAAGTGATGTTAAAATTGTAACATGACAAATCCATTGAAGGCTGGGAGGTGATGGCGGGATTTCATGTAATTTACACATTTTGTTCAGCTTAAGCAGCATTTGAACACGTCGGTTTTCATTGTAGGCAACATTTTTCCCTTAATGCATAGTAAACTCCACACTGAATCAAACCTCTGTTGACATAAACTGTGCATAAGCTGCAGAACATTGATGTGCATATCAAACACTGGCAATCTAAAAATATTCAACCATCTATTCTTATTTTCTGGCTGCAAGTGAGGCCACTCACCACATGTCTTTACTCTCATTCACAAGCATATAGCCTCTGGACGTAACCTTGAATCAAACACTCAAAATAAACGGAGATATTGTTTCAGATCATGAATGGAGATCTTTTGATAGTACAGGGTTTTGTTTTCTTATTCAGAGTGAGTGCAGCTCTGATTGGCAGGAGGCTGTGGCTTTACAGACACCTGTTGTGTCTCCTTAAAGCGACACGGTGATGCGGGCTGCATCAAACGTGTCGTTTCGTCGTCTGACATCAGCGGCGGCTGCATCCTCACCGGGACACGGAGCAGAGACACAAAGGGTTGTTGTGTAACTAATTGAGGGCTTTACTGTTGCGGTAGGCAAATACGCATTAAGGGCTGCGGTTGTGTGGTTATGTTCATTAAGACATTCCTGCACGGATTGGGGCGAGGGAGAGAGGGGGGCTTTACATAATAAACTGCATGCTTTTCACGTGAAGTGCCCCTTTAAAAGCTGGCTTCCTTCGGTCACACCGAGGCACATCGTAAACGAGCGGATAGAGAGGAGTGAAAAGTGTGTGACGGCTGCGCTTTGTGTAAAATCGGCTTCAGGATGGTCTCGTCTTACCCTTTACCGGATGGCTTCTCCGACTTCGATGTGTTTTCCCTGGGATCGTGTCTGCTGGTGGAGGGTGAGTGTTTGGGTTTTGTGCTGGAATTTGGCCAAATACTACGAGGGCTGCACCAGCTGATGGTAACATTACCCTATGACAAGACCGGACGCCAGCTGGCCACTGACAGTGTGATGTAGCGGGACAACTTCTCTTTAAACTCCCAAATTAACATTTAGGCTACTTATATAGCGAGTATGTGTGCGTGCGAGGGTGTGTGCGTGTGTTTGAAAATATGTTTACTCTCATGTTAAAATATCATGGCGTTGCATCAACGAGAAGAAGCATCTTTGTGCGCACTGATTTCCATTCATCGCTTCATTCATTCACTCTGTGGTGTTTATTTCTGCTTGTCTTAAAAAGGTCTGCTGGGCTTCTTTCTCAACGCGGTGACAGTCGTCGCCTTCCTCAAAGTGAGAGAGTTGAGGACCCCAAGCAATTTCCTAGTGTTCAGTTTAGCCATGGCTGACATGGGCATCTCCATGAACGCCACCATCGCCGCTTTCTCCAGCTTCCTGAGGTGAGTGATGTAACCAGCTCCCTACCGTGACCCGTATGTGGCCAAAAGAAATGTAATGAGCGAATAATACCGCTGTCAATACTGCCTACCTGTGCTCGAGATGAATAATGATAGCGCTGTGGAGTCAACACAGTGCCTGAGGGTGCTTCATATGTACATATGTACATATACTCATCATGTATATAGGTGGGGGAGCAGTCAATACACTGCTAAAGCTTAGTCTAAGTCGTGATGTGCAGATGCATTGGATTTTCAAGCTGTAATCAGGAGATGGGAGATGCTGTCCACAGGGATCATGTGTCCAGGAAAAATATACTATAAACTATTACTTTTTAAATATAGACTGGAAGAATTAATCGATTGCCATAATGGTTCACCCAAAAGGCAGTAGTTCTACTCATTCTATTTAAATGAATAAACTGATTTTTTGAACACACCATCTGTCTCCAGGTATTGGCCTTATGGCTCTGATGGATGCCAGACTCATGGTTTCCAGGGCTTCATGACGGCCCTCGCAAGCATCCACTTCATCGCTGCTATTGCCTGGGACAGATACCACCAGTACTGCACCAGTAAGTCAAACCTGCTTCCGTCCTTAAATGAATGAAACCACAAAAAAATCAGATGCATTCCACTTTTCCTCCCCCGTGTAGCAAATGCTCACTCACACACACTCATGACTGACACACACACACACACACACACACACACACACACACACACACACACACACACACACACATATACAAAGAGCAGGTCATTCTTCTTTGTCAGCCAATCTTAAGAGGCCAGCTGGTCAACAAGTGACCAGCTGTCTTTGTTTTTACAACAGACTGTTCTGGTCACCATGACAGAATAATTATAGAGTTTACTATTAAAATAACAAACTCAGCAAGTGTTAAAGACAGATAAGAACATTCTGTTAAAATTGCTAGCTGAGAGTTTTTAATGTTAATAAATTAAATTTGTCTTACAGTATCATGTCACCATGAAGGAAAATAAGACCTGGTGCTATTTTTAGCCATCGTTAATAGCAGGATACAAAGAAACTGATTTAACTTCTTACCTGCAGTTTTCACACCTTTCACTGTGGTTATAAGACAGCTAGTTAGCTAGTGGTAAAACAAACAGTTTAAACTATATTAGTCTTGCTATCATTGAAAAATAGTGCTTTAATAGTAGTGTAACTTGTACTTGATTGATTACAAAAGCATGCAGTTTAGCATGCATTCATATTGCTGGAGGTGTTGAAGACAATTGGTGGTAAATGTTATGACCTTGTTCTCATCAGGGACAAAGCTGCAGTGGAGCAGTGCCATCACTCTGGCTATATTTGTCTGGCTCTTCACTGCCTTCTGGTCTGCCATGCCTCTCATCGGCTGGGGAGAGTATGACTACGAGCCCCTCAGGACCTGTTGCACTCTGGACTACACTAAGGGAGACAGGTATTGTACAAACTCCTCACAATGCAATTAATATAAATATAACTGTCATTGTGTCCTCTGTTGCCTCATGCCTTTTGCGTCTCTCTCTTCCCGCAGAAACTACGTGTCCTACTTGATCCCCATGAGCATCTTCAACATGGCCATCCAGGTGTTTGTTGTAATGTCCTCCTACCAGTCCATTGCACAGAAATTTAAGAAGACAGGAAACCCAAGGGTAAGTTAAAAAAAACAACTATAAAAAACATGCAAAAGGGTTAGAAATGGTTCGCCTTTACCAATTGTTGTGTTTTCATGCTTCAGTTGCTCCAAAACCAAATTTAATGACATGCTTGACATAGAAGAATTTAGAAATGTTTCTGAAACACAAGAAACTGGCAGTCATAACTAGCAGAAGAGTTATGCTTTATGCACAAATCCTTACAAATGTGCCATCCACATTGAGATTATTCCTGCTTTGAAGTCAACCACTGGGAGGAATCAGAGGAATTCTCCTTATATTGACATCTATTTCTTCTCTTCCTAGTGAAAGCACAAATTCCTCACATGGTCCTTATTTAGAGTAACAAAATGGGGCGTATGAATGGGGAGGTTGCTTGCTGTGACATATATAGGTCATTCCTACAAGGGGAAGACCGAGTGCTTCAGTCAGTAATGCCGACAGTAACTGGTGCGCCGTGAAAAGAATAATGTATTTCCAGAGAGCAAGCTCAGTAGTGGAGTTCCTCGGGGGGATTGAGCCAGGCTGCGTTACTTTATGTTGCATAAACCCATTACTCACAGTCATCTGAGTCGGCTGCAGACACTTTCATTGGAAGCACAAAAAACTGCAGATACACCAAGCCCTCCACCAGAACAATGCAATTATGTAACCATCAAAAAGCTTATAGTCACACAGTGCTCAATAGGTGAAGCACATGACATGTATGCCGTAAAACTGGGAGAGATAAAATTGCCCAGATCTGTGCTGTGGCCAAGAAGGACTGAGATGCTGTCTGTGATGTTGCTTTATGAAAAACCTCAAATGCTTGTGTAACTTGTTTGTCAAACCTACAGAACTTTATTTTAGGGTGGAAATCCAAAGATCCTAAATATGTCAGGCTGAATTTTATGGAAATGTACATAAAATGAGGCACAAGATATCTACAATATTTCCATTTGGTGGAACCATGCAGCTATAAAAAACTAAAGGGGGAAACTGGATTTTAAGTGGTTGATTTAACACTCAGAATAATGCCTACTTTGACCTGTGGATTATAGCAACATGCCTTCTTACTACCCAGCTGATTCTGTTGTCTAAGTGAGCATGAATGATCCAAACACAGATACTGTTTTTCTCCCAGACATTATCCCATGCGTGTGACTTTTTCCCAAGTGAAAAAACTGACACAAGGCATTTTTGTCTCCTTCACTCCGTATGGTTGATTGGTAATTAATCATTCTGATCCTCCCTCTCTTGGCTTTTTTTTCATTCCTTCCCACATTTATCCCTCTGTAGTTTAACCCCAACACTCCTCTGAAGACTATGCTGCTCTGCTGGGGCCCCTATGGCGTCCTGGCTTTCTACGCTGCTGTAGAGAATGCCAACCTGGTCTCCCCCAAACTCAGGATGGTAAAGACAAACACATGTACACAGTTAGCCTCCAGCTCAGACATATTAATGTATATATATTAAATTCAGCTCATATAAGCTGCTTACACACTGGATATACACACATTTAGAATAAAATGTTAAATCTTCATCCATATCCGTAAGTCATTAACTTATGTTAATAATGTAATTTTCATTTATGTTTGTTTGTATTGTCTTGTGTTGCAATATTGTATTTTTTAAAGGATGCAAAGACTCAAATAAGGAGCCTAAAAATATAAAATGTTCATTAAAGTGAAAACACGTTGATTTTGAAAATTTCGGACGTTGGCGCCCCCTGTGGTGGTATCAAAAAAGACATGCAGAGCCAACTAATTAATAAAATGAATGAGCAAAAAACAACACATAGACCATATCAGTTTTCACCAGAATTGTCTTATTTTTCCACAAACAAAAACCATAATAATCATCTGGATTCTGCTATAATCCTATAAAAAATCCACACACATTGGCTTTAATGAACAGATTTCCTTGTTAACTATATTTAAGTGTATTTTCATGAGAATCTGTAGTGCTCCTTGAGGTCTTTTAAGCACCGACAACTTTTTCACCCTTGCACCTGTCTCTGCAGATGGCTCCCATCCTGGCTAAGACCTCTCCTACCGTCAACGTCTTCCTGTACGCTTTGGGAAATGAGAACTACAGAGGAGGCATCTGGCAGTTCCTCACTGGGGAAAAGATTGATGTGCCTCAAATTGAGAACAAGTCCAAATAAACTAAGCATGTAATAATTACACACGCTTTCTGTCCTGGTGTTTTCTCACAGGTACCTAGATGTTTCTGTTTGTGAGTCAGTGTACTTGCATGTGTTGTGTTGAGCAGTGGTAGTCATTGCCCCTCGGGCTGTATGCATATATCCTGAATGTGTTGCCCATTGTTTCTGCAGTTTTATTTCGTAATGGAGTTAATGAACAAAAATTTAAATTTTAGTTTAAATTTAATTGTAAAAAAACAAACAAACAAACAAAAAATTGGAAATGTCTAAACAAATTCCGCTTGAGATGAATTACTAGTGCTACTGTATCACATAGTTAATAGGTGAGACAATGTGATTTCTGTTATTAAATAGGGATGACTTTCATTTTAAGTTCATCTCTCTGTCTGCAAACAGACATAATGCATGTCAAAATATTCAATTTATTTCAAGGTTCACTTAAAATACATGCTGTCCTACAAAGAAAATAATGTCTGGAGCTTCAAAACTAATTATATATTGAATATCGGCATTTAATCTTTTAAATTGCTCACCTCAAACATTCATGTAGCTTTTCTTTTAGCAGAAGCACTATATAAATAACTAGTCCACCTGCCAACACCTCTATTGCCAAAAGGCAGTCATCTGGGCCCCGTCAATCATCCTTTAGTATCTCTTGGGTAAAAAATGTCCCTTTGAAGTCAATCATTGAAGCCATTTTTCTCCTCAAAAATTGCTTTTCCCCATCCTCTGGTCAAAGAGCGGAGACCTTAAAAGGTATCAATGCAGCAAAAAAAACATAACAGAGGACTCTTATGATATTTATGAAGTGTGTACCCTCTCCGGGGACATGACATGACAGAAAAGCCTCCTTCTTTGTTTACGGCCTGTTTTAAAGTGTGTGCATGCCACTGATGTCTCGTCATGCTCTGCGAGGCCAGAAGTGATCTCTGTATTCAGAGTAGAAGCGCACTAATCCTCGAAACAAGAGGACCATTATTCAATACACAGCCCCCACGACAAGTTAGAGATTAGTCGGTGGCTGTAGATTAACTGAACATACTTGTCGCCTCCAGATTTGCATGCAAAATAAAGACAACACTTTCTGCAGCATGTAAATAGAATACAAATCAGAGAGGCAAGAATTGATTATTGGTGTTCATATAATAGAATTCAGTAAACTTTGAATTTAATTAGTCATGACTACTACTTAATGTCTTTATGACTGAAACACTATTTAATGTACCTATTTGACAATTGCAATCATAATATAATATGAATATTACTTTTCCTGCTATATATAATTTTGTTTCCTCACATACTTTACTATAGAAACAGGGTATTGCTTACAGTTATTTTTTACATGTATTCTCTGGCCACAGGGTTAAACAAACAATAACATACCGGTTATCATATAATCAATACTCTTACAGTAGGTTTCAAAAACCACGTAGTCCACTGTTATGGTATTGTTTTAATACAGCATATGATTTAGTGTACTACAGGATAATGAAGACAATGCGCCTAATCAGTCTTGGGGTATGAGCAGAGTGCGTTTCTAAATTGGATAACATCATTACAAGATCCTGATCTATATTTTAACATGTCCCATTTCTATAAATGAGGACGGCATATGGCTTGTGACATAAAGATGAAAATCCTGAAAAAGCACAAAAAGGCCCATTCACACCCAAACTCTCATGTAATTGGAGAAATAGCTTAAATGTGCAATTCTTTGAACATTTTAAAGAGTAGCTGGTGGTGGACTGAACATCTGGAGTCCAGACAACAATTATCACTGAAAACTTGTATTTCTATTTTATTTGTCGCGGTTTGAAATGATGTACTTGATTTATTTTTTTTGTCTGTCCATTTGCTGTTTATAATTTCCTCCACAGAGAGATTAACCTGGAATAATAACAACTTGCAAACATGCAGCAATTCTTGGTTAATTAATAAATGATTAAAACTGTCTAAATTCTTTGTCTTTCTGTCTTTTTTGCATTATTCATAATCACAAAAGCAGCAGAGTGCTCATGTAACACATGCTAACTACTATCAATAACTAAGACTGACTGACAACATCCACAGTACTAGTGACATCTCAAAGGATGCCAATGTACTGTATGTCAGTGTAATCACAGTGAAGTAGACATTCAATAAGCATGATGAAGATTACACCCAGAGGATGCAACATACAGTAGAAGCCCCCAGTTGGTTTTCTAAGCAGATTAATTGACGGCAGCCTGTCAGTGAAGCTGGCTGTTGCATAATTATGCGTTAATGACACATGTGCATTGGGCAAACCCAACCCCTGCAGCAACATTTACTCCAGCTAATTCAATCATCTGCCTGAAAACACTATGGATTACACTTTTCTGACGTCATGAAATTCATTTGAATTATGGATGACAATTTGCTACATGAATCAGTCCTGTGCTATTT
Organism: Scomber scombrus; assembly: GCF_963691925.1. Lineage (NCBI taxonomy): Eukaryota > Metazoa > Chordata > Actinopteri > Scombriformes > Scombridae > Scomber > Scomber scombrus. The sequence goes on along the minus strand of NC_084981.1, from coordinate 15,670,185 downwards.
TAATTAGGGCCCGAGCACTGACCAGTGCGAGGCCCTATTGTATCTGTCCTGATTATTATTATAGTTCCTATAAAACAAACGCCTTTTTGACAGCCTAAACGTGTCCCAAAACTCACCAAAACTTGCAATCATGTCCGATCCGGCGAAAAATTTGATATTTTAAGGATCGCTGAAATGGGCAACGCAAAATAGCGCCCCCTAGAAAATTTTTAAAAACGAGCCCCTCGACTCAGATTGACGTAGACAAACAAATCGGACACTACTGGACACAGGAAGTCAGCCTCATATGACAAACATGATCCAATTTATATGAAATTTACAGGATGTCTTCTCCACATCATACACTGCAACATGACATATAATTGGTGGGTGCTCTCTAGCGCCACATAGTGGACACAGGCAGTGATATTTCACCACATCATGTGACGTCAAATAAAAGCCTGCGAATGAAGACGTCTACCTGTGCGCCCTCCGACTGCGCCACAGCCCGACATGCATGGGGGGGCGAAGGCCCGTTCATCGCTGCTTGCAGCTTTAATTGTATTTAGTATACAACATCCACTGGAGCCTCCATGACATGAACATCAAAGTCCCCAGATGCTGGTGGACATATGGAGCTGTCATCTGGGAAGAGTTACTTTGACCCCGCTTCTTAAACAGCTGCAGGCAAACATGATCAACTGTTAACATGAATGGATTTTTAGTGTTTCGAAGAATATTATGCAATAAATAACTAGAAAAATAAACTTAACATCAAAGTAAAAATAAGCAATAAACCCATCTAGATCTAGTCAGTTTACTCAGAAAACAAACATTTCTTGTCCTGCATGAACTGGTAAATAATGTTCATATAATGTTCACAACACACTCAAAATTTTGGATGACAGGGATTCCTTGTTCACCAATGGAGGTATATATAATATATTAAGATTTCATTATAAAGCTTATGTAACCATGATTTATCACCACAACTGATGTCCACAAATAAATCATTTAAACAACATTGGCCAGAGACCTGCGTCATTTCACCACTGGATTATGTTATGCTTTGAATCCAAATGTCTGGCAGACCACAGCTTGCTATTTTTTCCTGCCCAACAGCTTTCCCCCTTTTACAATCAAACATATTCAGGTACTTAGAGTTTACTGCGGATTACGTCTGGTCAACCAATGAAGTTTTCATATGGGCCTTTTGAGAGGATTACGCAGCAACATGGTCATGAATGCAGGAGAGAGATAGAGTCGAAGAGAGTAAATACTCCTCCAGAAAGAAGACAGTTAAAAAATAACATTGGGGATGATGAGGATGATTGTAAAACAGCATAATACTGATTAAACTGTCAATTCATCCAATCCAAAACAAGAACCAGATCATGTGATCAATTGTATTGACACTCCTGAGTAAAAACCTCACAGTAACAATGTCCAATTGTAGATTAGAAGAATCAGCCGACTCTAGGTAAATAACATGCAGTTAGTTCATGTTAAACTGTGTTAGCCGCTAGAATTTGAGTTTTACTAAATGAATATAATCACATGCTGCAACTTTTTAATAAGGCATCATTTATAAAAGGTGTAAATAAGCCAGATAGATGAAATGAACATACACTGTTTATGCCAGATTTTTTTAAAGACAGAACTCAAAAAAGCAAAAACTACAAAAAACATTACAGTAATACTCAGTTTCCTAAACCAGGTTTATTTAAATCATTCTTGTGCAAAGAATAATTTGCTGTTCATGGGGAGAACAGAGTCTTCCCTCCAATCTGGAGTACATCATTTTGCCCAATCAACACCAATCCCCCTGAAACAAAGTCTTTAATAGAATCAGACGAGCAACACCTTGTGATGACTTCACACCCAGCCAGGCGCAAAAAGAAGAAAACGAGGTGAAATGTCAGTTTGCTGCCTCAGGTTAACCACACTTTCCTTTATTCTGTTAGTGATCTTGGCTGTCAGATGTGAAGCCGATTATATAACCCCCGACCCCATGAAACTGCATACACACATGTGCGTGTCTACACCAACACACACTCTTGTTGAGCAGACACAGGACAATCAATGGTAATGCTCAACACAGCTGCTCTTCCAATCAATTCATTGAATTTGAGAAATCATACCATTTGAACACAGCAGGATTTACATTAAACATCTAACGTAACAATATGGTGTGCACATCCAATCTTTACACAACAATCAAATACACACCTAACACGTTACATATTAGGGGGAAAAAACATATTATTTATTTAGCAGAAAAAGTATTTTTACAGGATTAGTGTTTCAGCGTAATCTGGATTAAAGAGGACTGTGCGTCACTGCTCTTTAGAAATCACTGTTTTAATTCAATAAACCGCTCACTTTGACCAGTATAGGGTGGAAAATATTGTGACCAGTTCACACTTTTCACACCCTGATTTACACACAATCACTCACACAGAATACAACAGCATGTAGGGAAATATACAATAGTCAAGTCAATTTATTTAATAAAGAGCACATTTAAAAACAGCAGACACTGATCAAACATGACATACTGTATCTGTGTTCAGGCATTGACAATATGTTTACATGCAATTCTCCTCTTCTGTCAATATGAAACTCTGCAGCCAGCATTAACAGCAGCTGCACTATGCTTTAACAAATGAATGGATTTAATCCATTCAGCCACATGGATTATGCTATCAATCAACTCGTCTCATTTTTTTCAAATGCTGGATATGAGCAGCACCATGGATGTATATTTACTGAATTGCTTTCCATTTCTGTCTCTATTCAGTTGTTGGTTGTTAACCCATTGATGTGACCCATTGTGAACTCTTTTTTTATAGGTGTTATAAAGTTATTATTATTGTTATTGCTTGCCAAACAGTATTGCCGCTGTCAAAAACTGATTTAGTAACCAATGTGAAACTCACAACAAAAAGGTGGCTTCACAATCTGTAAAAGAGAAATTGCACACTTCCCTACATCCAAAAACATCTGCTCCCATTATTTTTCCTGATTTCCTTCTTTCTTCTTTTTTCTCCTTCTTTCCATATTTCCCTCTTTTATTCAATTTGTCTTTCCTACTTTACTTCCTTTCTCTGTTTGACTAATTTGAAAGGATAAAATATTTCCTCAAGTAGAGTTTTCACCCATCAGAAAACCATAACTCTGTTCTTCCTCAAAATAAGTTATTTTACAGTTTAATTTGATTATTTCATCCCCTTTTCTTTCTTTATTTATTTCTCTTTTCCCTCACATCTTTCTACCCTTGCCTCTTTCCTTCCTCCTTTTTCTCAGTTGATCTGAAAACAAGAAATTCCCAAAACTGGAGATAAAAGAAAACTTAAATGCTAAACGTTTAGCGTGTTCTTTAAGTTTGTACAGATAACATTTGTTGACTTTTACTTAAGTAATATTTGAACTTTGTATCGGTAGTTATGTGTTAGTCCACTGTGGCAGTGCTACAATTCTTCAATGATTTCACCACTGTCAGCTGGAATGTAAACCATGTGAACTATGACAGTCTGATAATCAAGGAATTTGCTTTTTAAAGGCTTTTACAGATATATCTGCCCTATTTTTTGCCTCAGCAGGTAACTTGTTGCTATTTTGTGAATCTTTACTATCAATCTATCGATCTACAAATTTCAGTTTATGTAAAAATAGCGTAATTTTGTAATCATTCAGTGTTGCCTCCAGGGTTATTTCTGATGTTCAGACTGTGAGTATTTGGCTGCAGTGGCTTGGGATTTTGCATGCCCGTTAAAAATTAATACTTTGGCAACTGCACAAGATTACGCTGTGATCTTGAATCTCCTGAGCTTGGTTTCAAATCAGATCAGAGCAGGGTCACCGGGAAAACAGCAGAGAAAAAAAAAGTTGATCCCCTCGACCCCAACACAGCCAATCCAGTTATGAGGACAGTCCTGACTCCACCCATGGCAACATCTCATGTAAATGTCCATTTGTGGCTCTTAGGTGAACCAGGCGCCTACGCCGAATCCGGGCCTTCATGACTCTGCCTAAGCTTTCCAGTAACAGTATGTTCATTATCAAAGCTGTTCTCTCACTAATGTGACGTAATATTTAGTCTAAAAATAACACAAAGTTTTTGAGCCCCTTTTTGGTTGGATTCCTAACATTCATTGCCTGGGTATAAGCCATCTACGTCAGACAAAGCCTCCAGTGGGAAACGACAGGCTGGAACTGAACAATGCAGCGTGCTGTATTTACTTTTCTTTGGCGGTCTCAAGCCACATTCATGCTTTTCAACTTAGGACCACTGAACTACCTCAGGAATCGACCTTACTTCTATATAGCTGTCTGACATACTTAGATGATCCAGCAGTATATACTAAAACAGTCCTGATCTCTTAAGAGAGGAGGGACACGGATATGATAACTAAAATGGGAAATTGCGCAGTCAAACATACTGCCACATCGAGTGTTATGTGAATTGAATCCAGTCACTCAACTGTTCAAGAAAAAAATGTGTCTAGTTTTAATATAATATTGAAAATATTGAACCACAGATTTTGTCATTTAGTCTTTGTCATTACGACAGTACTTCATTTTGCAGAGGCTATCTGTGCTTTCTTGTGTTGTGTCTGATGTTGTATGTAATGACATATTCTATGGATATCACATGGGTATCATGTCATTATAATTGATTAAATCAACTGTATATATGAGCGTAGATGTTCCCTGTTGTTATTGTTATTTCGTAATTGTGAGTTGAGTGTGAGTGTTTTTGAGTTGCATTAGGGCTGCAATTAACAATTATTTTCATTATTTATTCATTATTTATTATATATATTCAGTTTTTTTTATTATTTGGTTCATTGTTTCATTCTAGTTAGTTTTTTTTGACAAATTAAAAAAGTTTACTATCATGTATGAAGGGAAAAGCACCAAATTGAAATGTTTGTACATGAAACCATAAGACTTAAATGATTATTTGATTATCAAAACAATTGTTAATTAATTGACTTAATGGTTGCTGCTCTAATTGTCACTACGTATATTTTTCCTCCAGTTTTCCTGATTCCAGTTTCTTAAAACATATTCTATGTTCATCTTTAAGTTAGAATGAAAGGTTCTGGCTCAGTTTGTGACTGGGACAACAGTGTGTTGATACAAGAACAATTACACAAGATACAGACCGCTGACAATGTAATGTGACAAGTATAAAGAGGTAAAGTTAGAAACCAGTGCAGTCCTTACTTGCTGTTCACTACAAATCTACAGGGATATGAGGACATCTGCTGGCCAAACAAGACAGATGACATACACAAAGTGAGCCAATGGAGAATTTTTGTTCACCTTTTTTGTGCATAAATAAGCAAGATGACTTAAACCCTGATTGATCAATACACAGAACTCATTAATAAATCATTTGTTTACACATATGTAACTGTCTCCACATTCATTACATTTGTAGAATCAATGAATATCAAATCATGTTTTAGTGCTAAAAAAAAAAATCAACAGATTTAATTCTATCTTTACAAATATTCAGAGGATTGTTAATACTTTTATGGGTTCATAGTTCAAAATTCAATGTTTTTCTTGACTAACTCGTCCTTCCCGTCTTCCTCCACTAGATGTCAATACCACTCTGTCTCATGCTTCACGTCTAATCATCAATCTACCACAAAACAGGACCAGCTTTTTAATGTCAACCTCAAGCAAATGATTCGACTGAAATAGACAAAATGAAATAGACAACCATCCTCTTTCGACAGAATCATATAGACAGTTTTAATTTTCCTGTTTTAAAAATATCGGTCCAACAAGTGTCAATATCTTTAAAAAGAAAAGCCATGATGACGAGACAGTTGATTGCGATAAGGAAATTCATTAAAGAAAGTTCTTTCAATGGGCTGATCTGCATTTTGTAACTGAGTTATTTGTCTCCATTAGTAAATTGCTCTGACGCTAATCAGTAAATGCTACTGCTGCTGACAGCTGCTGTAGCTGCTCTGTGCCGGTAGATGGCAGGATCGACCTAACTTTCAACTCCCAGTTCACTCTAATCCTTCATGGCGACAGCGAAACAGATGACATTTCTTTAAGTTTACTTAAAAATGAATCTCTTTATCAAACTGAAACCATTTGTGTTCATTGTAGTCTTTGTGAGATTATTTTAAAAGCTAAAACAGTTTAAAGAAATGAAAGAATGAAATGTTCAAAAGAAGACGTTTTAAGTTATGTGCCGTTTCTTCTGATTACGTTTCGATAATGCGTTCAAATGTAGGATGAAATCAAGTCAGTTCTGACATTGTTCAGACAAGTAATACGATATTTCTTGTCAACCACGTATCACACACTGAAGGGGGTGAGTGAGAGCGCAACATAAACCCTGCTTGATCCTAAACTCACGTCAGCTGTCCAAAAACACAAACAACGCGCTTCAACCAAATATAGAGGGAGGGTGTATAAGAGAGAAATACAGTTAGGGGAAGATTTTGTAGTTGTCATCACTTCCTTTCAAGGACGTCGTATGTGGAGCTGTCCACTCCACTGTGGTGATGAAATCAATCAGTGTATTTTTTTTCTTCTTCTTCGAAGCAGTGCTGTTGCAGAGATCTAGTTTAATAACTACAGATTTTCTTCTTCCTTATGGAGTCAAACTCAAAAGATAAACGTTGCCAGATTTAGCGATCTTATAAAAACACAACAGAAAACTACTACTACTTTTGGATTTACATCAAATTGAGATTATTGTCATTGGAAATTGAGATCGTTCAATAAAACTGAAGGAAAGCATATTCAGTTCCGTGTTGAAGCAACTGGCTGGACAGCAGTGTGCACTTGGGATTCTGTGTTTAATTAGCATAAAAGATCTGCTAGAGAGCAGCAGGACTGTGCGTCACAGCCAGCGGCGAAGAGGGGAGGGGGAGAGGGGACACCTATGGGAGTCAACAAACTGCAGTGTGTGTTCCTTCCACGGCCGACAAAAACCAGTTCGTTTGATGTGAAATGATGACTTAGCTCACAGCGTTACAGGTGACTGGAGACAGCTGGGAGCGTCTTGGAACCGCAGGGGCGCATCAGACGGACCTAAAACAGCGAGTACGGTTGATAGAGCCGACACTGAATCCCTAACCTGTGAGTGCTGCCCGGGACCAGCACGTCACCTGAATGACGGAATATGAGACATGAAGCAACTAGGGACGACAGGAATAAAACGAGTCCAAGTCAGTTTTCCAAGAGTGGAAAAGCGCGTGCGATGACGGACGGCGCAAGGGACAGAGAAGAGGTAAAGCAGGAGAAAGTTATCTAGCTCAAGAAAGGCTCCCGGTGCTGGTTCAGAAAACCCAATTAAAAAAAACTGAACAGATGTGCAAAGCGTGCGTAATATTGTAAACAAATCAACTGGGGGAAGCGATTCTTTTTGGAAAAGACAAGACTTGAGTCGAAAAGAAAGAAAATCATGGAGCCGGAGGAAACCACACAGGGACACGCCACTAATTTGGCACAATCTGCCGCCTCCAAACTGTCCCAAATGGGCGAAAGAACTAAACAGCTGGGCAATGTTGTAATCCAAGACCCAGTTCGGAAGAACCGGATTATTCTAGTAATAGTGTGTACAGCACTTTTGTTAGACAACATGCTTTATATGGTTATTGTACCAATTATACCCGATTACCTTGAAGAACTACAGACAGCAGCAGATAAAGCTGCCCAAGCCCTTGCACCGCACACCAACTCCACTAACAGCACCGGCCACACAGTACCCAAAGGGAACTTCGACCTACAGATAGGTGTTCTTTTTGCCTCAAAGGCCATCCTACAGCTCCTGGTGAACCCGATAAGTGGCACGTTTATCGACAGGGTCGGCTATGATATCCCACTCTTCATCGGACTCAATATCATGTTTCTCTCCACCCTTATATTTGCCTTCGCTGAAAACTACTGGACTTTGTTCCTGGCGCGCAGCATGCAGGGCCTCGGCTCAGCTTTCGCGGACACTTCAGGGATCGCTCTGATCGCAGATACGTACACAGAGGAGGCAGAGAGAAGCAAATCGCTGGGTATTGCCCTGGCTTTCATCTCATTTGGAAGTCTTGTGGCGCCCCCCTTTGGAGGGGTTCTCTATCAGTTCGCTGGGAAGCGGGTGCCTTTCCTGATTCTGGCCTGTATCTGTCTTATTGATGGCATATTGTGCCTACTTGTGCTAAAGCCCTACCGCAACCGAGAGAGAGAAAACATGCCAGTGGGCACCCCAATATATAAACTGATGATTGATCCCTATATAGCTGTAGTGGCTGGGGCTCTGACAATTTGTAACATCCCTCTAGCCTTCCTTGAGCCCACTATCGCCAACTGGATGGAGGAAAACATGCACTCCAGTCAGTGGGAGATCGGCATGACATGGTTCCCTGCCTTCTTTCCTCATGTCTTAGGTGTATTTCTCACTGTCAAGTTAGCAGCCAAATACCCCCACCTCCAGTGGTTTTATGGTGCTATAGGTATGGTATTTATAGGCGCGAGCTCCTGCACAGTGCCAGCCTGTAAAAACTTTGGACAGCTTATGCTCCCGCTGTGTGGAATCTGTTTTGGCATCGCCTTCGTGGACACGGCGTTGCTGCCAACACTGGCTTTCCTGGTGGATGTGCGGCACGTGTCAGTGTATGGCAGTGTGTACGCCATCGCAGACATCTCTTACTGCTTGGCCTATGCACTGGGGCCCATAGCGGCTGGACAAATAGTGCACAACCTGGGCTTTGTTCAGCTCAACTTAGGCATGGGCCTCGCCAATGTACTTTACGCACCGGCTCTTCTTTTACTGAAGAACGTAACACAGTTGAAACCGTCCTTCTCCGAGAGAAATATGCTCCTGGATGATGGCCCAACGGGACTGTATGACACAATTAAGATGGAGCAACGAGAGAAGAAGAGAAAGGGTTTGTGTACCTCGATAGACGAGAATGGCATTGAGACATTTGCGCAGCGCTCCCATTCAGAGGAGGAATCCTCAGGGGGAGAGTATGCGTAAAAGACGTTTAACTGGGTGTAAAACTATCAAAGTGCCCATGTAGAGTTGTGTGCATCCCGTCCGATCCAATCAATTGCATAACACGATTAGGATTGTGTAGCTACATCAATTATTTACTGCTTCTGGAGACAGTTCCTCCGGGTATTGTCAAATCAAGTAGCTTCAAGCTTGTGCAGTAGAAAGGCGCGCGCTGGCGCTTATTCATCTTTAAGTGAAAGTATTGTGAACGATTTGTTGAGATAGATGTCTAATCACTAACAGTATTTATCACTGTATCAGAAAATGGATCCATATCGTATTCAGGGATTACGTGTAAATGTATTTTAACAAAAGAACAAGTATAATGTAAGCGTGTAATCTGTATTCATTTTTGCCAGAGTTGTGCTGCTATAAACTCAATATGCAATACTGTGTGTCACACAACAGATTTAGAAAGATAAAACAGAAGGAATGGGGCTGATATCTGCGTCTTGTTGTCTGTGTATTTTGGATGATGTACTAATGGAATGCATACTGTATGATCTGCGACTGTACATACATGTATATTCATGTACATAATAAATCAATATTATGTGAAAGACGTTATTAGTGTTAATTATTTCTTCAGATATTTCGTGGAATTATTCAATGCGTTATAATTTTCCGCCAATAAAAAATGCTCATGATGCTTTATAAATGCAACCACAATTTTAAGAGTACATTCTTCACTTATATCAAACCTGTACCTAAATTTCCTTATGAAGGCAATTTCATTAACTGATTAAGGCCTACAATGAAGTAGTTTTGTGATCCTTGAATGAGAAATATAAAACAACTGAAAGTGAATCCGGTCCATTACAAAATAAAAAAGTAACTTCTCTGAATTAAAAAAAGTACATTTGAAGCGATCTATAGCGCTGAGTTAATGTAGAATTGTGAGGCCTAATGTTATGTGTAAAATAAACAATTTTTCAAAAATGCTAACATTTGCATATAATATTAAACACACGATGTCGATTAAATCAGTCACTGAAATGGAAGCAACGTCTGCGCCAAAACGCCTTGATGGAAAATGCAAAAAACATTCAGAGAGCCAAAGCAAGAAATCCATGCAAAAAGCATCCTAATTGTTCTTCTGCACGGCGTCTGAGCATCTGAGCTGTTCAGTCTGTGTCTAAATAAGGTGGGGTGAAGATGTAAAGTGCCAAATAAACTTCTCGGCGAATAGCAGGACTTCTGGGAGGAGCCTGGCTGCCTGGAGAGTGAGGTACCCTCTCGGCATCTCTTCTAAGCCAGCAAGGGAGTTGTGCTCTTGCCATGATGGGGGGTTGAAAGATGTTCAAAATGATGAAGGTGGTGAAATTTATAAGAAATTCTGCCAGGAACGGATTCCGGACAAGATGAACAAACCGAAACTAATTGTTTGAGCCTGAATAAAGAGTTGGATTGCTTGTTTGCTTTTTGCTTGCTGGTGAGTAAACATTTCATTTTTATGTGATAGTTATTCCAAATTCGTACATGGATTAGTATAATTTATGACAGCATATTAACATCAAACGCGCAAGTTTGCGAAACTATTTAATGCTGCATGTGAAATCTTACCAAGTGGGCATTCTTGTATTTTTGTACGGTAATCCATTTTTTATTGATCAGCATTCTACATTTGTCTCAAATACTCCAACAGGACATTTAAAGATAACTTTTCTCAGTTGTCTGTCAGTGACGGTCTGTTATTTTAAAGAACTTAATACTTGATATCATTTTATTTGTGGACACAGAGTCTGTCTCTGAGGAAACCAACCTGCTTGACTGCCCCTCTGCACCGCCAACATGCCAGTTCTGGAACGGGAGCCCTCCAAAGATTTAGGAGGCGGGGATGTAAATATCTCCTGACTAATATGGATATGGAATATATTTCACTTGAGTGCATTAGAGATGGTTATTAAATACAACTAAAGATAATTAAGAACATAATGACAAACACGAATTTAAAAATTGAGCTTTTATGAGTAGTTGTGGTTTGTAACAGCCTACCTTTTATTTAAATCTTTCATTTTATCAGAATGAGTCCAGTAAGGTGAATCATTTACAGTTTCTAAAAGTACAGTTAAAAACGTATTTTATTATTTATTTAAAGTATTTTCTTGAAAATGTGATACATTTGTCAGAGCTGGAGACTGTGAAGATTTGTGTGCTGATGTGTAGACACAAATTTAGTTTAAAAAAAGGGGGAAAAAGGGATTGAAGAGTTTTTCATCCCTCACTCTGTACAGGGTCTGCCGAAGCTGCCTCTCCCCGCCCTGAAAGACACCCTGGACATTTACCTGAAGTGCATGAAGCACCTGCTCACAGATGAGCAGTTCAATAAAACCCAAAACACAGTGAAGCAATTTGGAGCCCCTGGAGGAGTGGGGGAGCTACTGCAGAGCAAGCTGGTGGAGAGGAGGGAGAGCAAGGCCAACTGGGTAAATATGCTCATCTGGTTAAAAACACACAAAAATCCCCAAAATATGCTTTACAATTAGCAGCAATAAGGCATTAGGTTATACTGTGATTTTGCATACTATATTACAAACCAGCATTAATATCACACAAAAGAAGTAAAGTAGTGAGCAAAGTTATTTTCCCCCTCATCATTTTAGATTTTTTCATAGTTTTTTAGATTGCTTTTTTATGTTGTTTGTTTGTCTTTAATGGCACAGTGGTTAAAAACAGAGCAAAAATACAATGGTACAAATACAACATGATGAAGCTTAAAAGGCCCAGCTACTAGTTTTTTGACCATGCAGACTTTGAGTACTGTCTTGTGAGCTGATGATACTTTCATCCAGGCCAGTTTTATCATTTCCAAAATATTAGCAGTGTAAAAAATGAAACCCCTAAATGTGTCCAAAAACATTTCAGATTTAGAGTTTTCTAGTGTTTGAGTATTGAAACACTGGCATTTAGCTCACAGATGGTGCCTTTTATGTCGATCCCTCATTTTCATTTTGCAGGTGTATGACTACTGGCTGAATGACATGTACCTCAACAACAGACTGGCTCTGCCCGTCAACTCCAGTCCTGCGATGGTGTTCCCACAGCAGCAGTTCAGAGCTCCCATCGACTCATTAAGGTACGAGACACTGAAGACAAAAACAAGTCATGAGAAATTTCAGAATGATTCAATATAACAGAATATCATTTTGTCTTATGTAGACTTCCTTGTGACCCTTTTACTACAACTAACACTGCAAAAGAAAAACATGCATTGCGTGTTACATTGTAAAGAGAAAAAAAACACTATATCATCACTTTACAGGCAATTTATGATTATTAGGCATGACGACTTAAGAAATGATAGTCAAACTGTATGAATCACTCCAAGACCAGCTTTGATCGAATATACCAAATTGAACACTTCCTTGCAACACATTGACAGATGGGGTCATTACCCAGGACGCATTGAGGGCTGAGAGGCCAGGCCAGGCTACTGGTGGCAAGGACAGTAGACAATGAAGGCTGCTGTTTGCTTAAATGGTATTGATCTAGGGCCAGCTCATTAAGCAAATGATTTACATAAAGCATTTATTTATTTATTAGTTAACTGTAACACGGCTACACAATAAATCAGGATCATTCCCCAACGTTGAAGGACTATGTTTAAGGAGTGACCAATACAAAATGGGTGTGTTTTGAGAAGTATCTTACAGAGTATGGTGTTTCTTTCCTAGGTTTGCTGCACACCTCATTTCTGGAGTTTTGGAGTACAAGACTCTTCTTGATGCGTAAGTGAATGTATGAGAGCACAAATGAGTCAAAACATTTGAGATTCAGTCAGATCAGAAATATTTCACTTGTGGTTTATGTGTAAGAAAAAAAAGAAGGAAAAAAAGCCTGATAAAGTCACATGCGTGTGTGTGTAGACATGCTCTGCCGACAGACTACGCCCGGGGCCAGCTGGCTGGAACCCCTCTGTGTATGGAGCAGTACTATCGCCTGTTCACCTCCTACCGCCTACCGGGGTCTGAGAGGGATACACTCGTGGCTCAAGAGAGTAGCGTGATGCCAGAACCTGAACACATCATTGTGGCTTGTAAAAACCAGGTCAGACACAGCCTAATTCAACTCCACAGTTGTCACAGGCTAGTTTGACAAAACAATCTCAACTCAAGGTCCACTTACCAGTTTTCATCATATCATATCATGGTCCTCATCGGTGGATGGGGATTGCTCAGTTGTCATGGAGATGGATCTGTTGAGATAAGACTGCAGCACTTTAAAGAACTCTTGTCTGTGTTAGTTTATAAATTAAGCATAAAAATCATTCTTGACCTTAAAAAGAGCACTTTGATAATAAAAAAAATCCCAACTCAAGGTCCATTTACTAGCTATTTCCAGAGCCATCAGTAATATCAAGCAGTCTTCATCAGCAGTCAGAGAAGAACTTCGTTCTTATTAGCTGATGAGCAAGCATGCATAAAAAGTCCTGCATGCGTGATGGATGAAATCAGAATAGCTACTGCGCTCACATATCACCAGATCAATCTCCATGACAATCTATTAAGACCATGTGACCAGTTTGTCCCCCCATTTTAAGAACATCAATATTGTAATTAAAATAATAATTTGAAGCTAGTATTACTCATTAATGATAAGAAGTCTGAACACCAAATGGTCCACAGTTGTTTATCGGAGTATCGCTTCACAGTAAACATCAAACAGAGACGTTTACACAAATAAGAATAAGACTACACACATGATGTCCCTGTCACAGCCCATTAACAAGTGCTCTCTGTTAAGTAAATTAGGTATAGCATGTGTGACATTTGCTCATCAGCACAGCCACTATATTACAATTAGAACAGGTAATCAAAAGTGTGGGAGTTTGATTTATTTAAAGGATAATTGCATTTTATTACAATTTAGGTCTTCTTCGTGTAGTTTGTTTTATTATTTTAAATGGTAATAATTATATTATACTCACCAAGTTTATTTAACGTAACACGTAACTTGGCTACAACCAATCCAAACAGGGCAAGAGGCAAGAGTAGTTAGACAATTTTTCGGCTTTTAAACAAATCCCCAGGTTAGAGGTAACAAAGGCAAATATTGATCCATTCACCTCAAACTGTCTATAGCAAACACCCATCATAGTTAACTTATTCAACTTTGGCCTATTGTATACCAGCATACACTGATTATCTGTTCAATGGGGGATTATCACAGATGTTTTCAGCGTGAATACTAATAACTAAACTAATCCTTCTGTATCACTGCCCATATAGCCACTCAGAGGCAGCATTCCCAGCTAATATTAAAATGATACCCGAGAAACAAGTGCATTAAAACAGCTTGTGTCCAATCTGAACCTCTGTCTAGTTCTTTGTGCTGGATGTGGTGATCAATTTCCGCCGACTGAATGAAAGAGACCTGCTGACTCAGCTGGATAAGATTGTCAAAATGGCTGACAGTGAAGATGAGCGACTCCCACCTATTGGTCTTCTCACTTCAGATGGAAGGACAGAGTGGGCTGAGTCTCGCAGTGTGCTCATGAGAGGTGCATTTCTAATATTAGCCCTATTCTTTCAAATAAAAACTCTCTGGGGTCAGGAGGATACCAGTCTTTCCAAGTCTGTTTGTCTCACTAAATGGATTTTTTCCCCCCTGCAGAGTCAACTAACAGGGACTCCCTGGACATGATCGAGCGCTGTCTGTGTTTGGTCTGTCTGGATGACGGCAGTGGGCCTGACCTAAATGACACCACACGGGCCATGTTGATGCTGCACGGAGGAGGAGGGGCCAAGAATGGGGGCAACCGCTGGTACGACAAGCCCATGCAGGTTAGTGAGCAACCTTAGCAAGTAAAGCTACTTTAACGTTTGCCTCGCTTCACTTGTTGCACACTGTGAGCTAGACTCTTAATTATGTTTGAGAATTAATTCTTTGAGAAAAATTCATTACAAGATGAATGAAATAAGGACGAAAGTGTTGATGAATGATGGATGCTATAGAATAACAGGATCAATTGACTGCTTTAATTACTGAGGAAAATGACAAACATGACAGTGAGAAAATTCATGTTCTTCTCTTACAGTGCCAGAGGATGTAATTAGCCAATCCCTTGCCAAATTAAGAATTTACTTGCGATGGAGAGAGGAAGTTACCATTGAATAATAAGCCCCCAGCCTGTGAAATATCATTTGCATGAACTTTGATATATGTGTTTTGATAAAGAATTCAAATTACTTGAATGTATTGCATGAATCATAGTCACTACGTAGAGTTCTCTGAATAATTCCTGCACTGTGGAGTAACGTGTGGATGAAATGTATGCTGTATGAGGGAACATCTAGTTTCAGTGTGTAGCAGAATGCACAAGTACTTTAATGAGATTGCAACTATACATGTATTAAATCTCAGTTAATCTGAGCATTGAAGTTCGGCTACTTTCAAGGAAATCCCACTGAAAGTAGCGTGACTGTTTCAGTTTGTCGTAGGAGCTGGTGGCTGCTGCGGAGTTGTGTGCGAACACTCTGCATTTGAAGGAATTGTCCTTGTGCAGTGCACAGAGTATCTGCTCAAATACATGTAAGACTAAATACAATTTAGATTTTAAAAATGCAACATGTTTATATGACATAATTGCTGATATAAATAAAACAAATTAAAAAAGTTATTAAAAGGAAAAAAAGGGAAATGCCAAATGATAATGTATTCCTATGTGTCACCAGGATTGGCAGTCCATCAAAGCTGGTGAGGGCTGCGAGTGTGAGCGAGCTGCCTGCACCTCGCAGACTCCGCTGGAAATGTACTCCGGAGATTCACAAGCTCCTCGCCTCATCTGCTGACAAACTCCAGAGGTCTGCATTTACTCTGGTTTCTATTAAATCAAACAAATGCTTTCTGCTGATAACAAAATGTATTTTTATTCATCCAGGCTAGTGAGAAATCTTGACATGAATGTCCACAAGTTCTACGATTATGGAAAAGAGTTCATCAAAAAACAGAAAATGAGTCCAGATGCCTACATTCAGGTTGCTCTTCAGTTAACCTACTACAGGTAAAAAAAAAAAAGCTGGAGTTCACAGGACTGATTCTCATATATTCATATATTTCAAACATGTTTAATCAATTTTGTTTTCCTTGTTTTGTGCGTTTGACTGTTGTTTTCTGTTATGTAAGATACATATATTTATATTTTTTCTTTGTTTTTGTTTTTCTACATGTTTGAAATAAAGCCTTCATTCATTCATATATCACATTAAGACACGACTCAGAGCTACAAATACTTTTTCTCTTTGTTACTGAAGATGCCACGGCAGAGTTGTGTCGACCTATGAGAGTGCTTCAATTCGGCGTTTTCAGGAAGGCAGAGTTGACAACATCCGCTCAGCCACGCCAGAAGCCTTGGCCTTTCTCAAAGCAATGACTGATGGGAAACTGAGCACAAGCGTAAGATGCTGAGTGAATGTTGCAGCAGAGTAAAAACTCAGCTTGAATAAAGTAGTGAGACTGTCAATTGTCTCCACTTCTAATAGTGTCATTCAATCTTCACCTGCACTCCACTATGAAAGACTATGCTTACTGTAAATAAAGGGCTTTTATAGCCTCATATTGATTCTCAGTTGTTTACTTCTCCAGGATGCAGAAAAGATGGAGTTGTTACAAGGTGCCATAACTGCACAGACAAAGTATACTATTCTGGTAAATATTGATTTACGTAATATTATTGATTTTACGTCACAATGTTGATTGCAGTAAAATACAAAAATTGTGCATTTTCTTTTTTCCTTTTCAGGCGATTACTGGGATGGGAATAGACAACCATTTACTAGGATTACGTGAAATTGCACATGAACTGAACATGGAGAAGCCAGAAATATGCAAAGATGAGGCCTATCGCATCAGTAATCAGTTCATTCTCTCTACAAGTCAGGTAAACTCATATGATCCTAATACATCAAATTTAAACTACACGTAATGAGCACTGTGTTTCTATTGTGGAATATAAAACTGGAGAGATGTTTTTTAACCAAATTCCCAAACTGCAGTTTAGGTTTGTTAATGTGGCTGGGAGTTGATTGTCATACTTATCTTAATCTCTCTACCTACAGTAGTATTTAAGCAGATGAGTAATACTGTCAGTAGCTCAGTATTGAAGCATTCACTCTTCTCTCAGGTCCCGACTACTGTTGAGATGTTCTGCTGCTATGGACCCGTGGTTCCAAATGGATACGGCGCGTGTTACAACCCTCAGTCAGACCACATCATCTTCTGCTTATCCAGTTTCCGCGAGAGCTCGCAGACGTGTTCAACAGAATTTGTCAAGTGTCTGGTGCAGGGACTCCTGGACATGAGGGATTTGTGCAATAACTACAACTCCAGCTCCAGCCTGACCGAGCAAAGACAGGGTCAGACTCTGGAGACACACACGCAAACGGAAACAAACTGGCAAAGCAAAACGCAGCAGAGGCCAGCTGACCTGAGCAAGAATCAGCAAAGCCTGCCACAGGTTCTGGTGAAGACACCAGACCAGACTAAAGTGGAGGCTCAAACCCAGACCTCAACACAGGGAGAGCCACAAGTTTTGAAGAACGGAAGTAAATCATAGAAAACAGTGTGATTTTAGATGTATTCCTCTTAAATCATTCAAAAGATATACACACTGATATAAAATGATACAAAATGTTACGTAACAGCTGTAATGTTATTTATTGTATTGTAAAAGTGTTGTTGAGAATGTAATTTGCTCATTCTTGGAAAATATTAGTTTTTTGGCTATTATAGAGGACCTTTCTGCTGTTGTCACAAAAACATCCAATACATGCAGGTTATTAAAATATGGCTTCTGTATGGGGGTAAAAATAAAAAATAATCAAGCCAAATTTAGGCTTGTGATTGTTGATTTGCACTAAATTGAGATGAATCAGCCAAAGAAGTAGGATTTATTGTTGAGGGATGATTGGTGCAATTGCAGTTGGTTGTGAGCAAACACTAAAAAAGAAGAACAGAGGTTCAATCTCTCTTTTACACATCTGCATCATTTCCTCCGTGACACCTGTCAGTCAGTGTGACGGACCAAACGTAGTCTGTGAGTTATGATAAATGGCCAACTGTCTAACTATGTGTCAACCTGCAATTGCATGCCGCTCTATTTTTCTTAAATTATGGTAGGCTATATTGTAAAACTAGAATTTTCTATGCAAATGTAATTTGTGTTGTCTTCATAAATTGTTGTCTATTGTACTGGAAGTACACGTGGTATTACTAAAATGTCTGTTTAAAAATGTATTCTTTTATAAAAATCAATAATCATATCTTTAGAAAATTTGTTCATATTGTACTGTTTCCCATATGGTGTAAGAAGGAAAAAAACTGACTAGAATTGAAAAGGTTACTTTTCAGTTTATCAAAGAATGTTAAGTGTGATTAAAACTGTGCATTTGTAAATCTATGAACAAAACATATCAATTAAGTTATTTATTTTTCTATTATATAGTGTTGCAGGGTATAAATGTACGTTGAAAAGTAAGTATATGAAACTTACTCACCAGAGGTGATCACTGTGACTGTCAGAGTATTGTATTAATAAAGAACTATTAAAGATTAAAATAAAAAAATAAACCAAATTAAATTGACGACTTTTGTTAATTCTGATGTTTAGAGATGGATATAGATGCATGTTTTAGATATTTGGACACTGTGCTTTATGAAATACAGCAGCCTACATAAGATATTAAGATAGTAGTACTTGGAAACATTTGAATGTATAATTATAAGTTTGACATAATTATGACATTATTTAATATTATATAATTATGATAATGTGTCACAATTATCAAAACATATAACGAAAAATATATTTAATGATTCTCGTTTTTTGGACCCTTCATTTGAAAGGAGGTCAAACTAGCAATAGGAGTTGGTGTGTGGCGGTTACCATGGAAACTGCAACAAACAATGCCAGCAAACGCACGGGTGACACTTTGCTACGGACCTTATGAATCAAATGGAGTCGTAAAGCACAGGACGTCCCGCCTTCAGGGTCTCAAGGGTATGTTTCGCTCACCTAGAGTCCAGTTAAGATGCGCGTAGGCTGCTTTCAGGTGAGGTCAAATATTGTCCGTCCAATATGTCTGCAGCTGCTCTGAGAGCGCGCGGGCACCAGTGCGTCTGGGAAGAAACGAGCCAGCGGAACATGGTGGAGCTCGTGGTCAACGGGGAGACCGTCTTCACCTGTGATATCAAGCAGCTGGAGTTTGGTGAGTTTTGTTTGCTTTGACATTTCCACAAA
Source organism: Scomber scombrus (assembly GCF_963691925.1). Lineage (NCBI taxonomy): Eukaryota > Metazoa > Chordata > Actinopteri > Scombriformes > Scombridae > Scomber > Scomber scombrus. Next base: position 15,650,941 of record NC_084981.1, on the reverse strand, counting down.
GTAACACGTAGTCACTGCTTGTCTTCTGTCTTTCTTCCACCAGTTTTACACTTTAAAGTCGTTGTGAAACAGCTCTGTAAACAAATGTTTTCCTCTAGAGGGAGTTTCATTAATTGTCTCAAGTGATGTCATTTGAGGCAGTGTCGGTTAAGATAAGACAAGACAAGATAAGATAAGATGCATCTTTATTGGTCCCCTTTGGGAGAAATTCAAAAATAAAAGGAAATAACATACTATATACAGTAGACAATCTCTGTGTATATAAATGTGCAATATGCAGAAATTCCTGAGATTATGTATGCAATGTCACTTTGATTTACACAGTTCAGGACTAAATACTACAAATGTCAAGATAACAAACCTACATCTGTACAGTCCAGTGAATTGAGCAGATAGCATTGTGGGTAATGTAGACACTAGGTTTTGACAAGTAAGAAAAAGAAATGGAATAAAATGTGGGATATCTCACTGTGTCGCATCAGTGTTAATCCCGTTATTTTCCATTGTGAGTCCGAGAGTGCTATAGAGGAACACTGCTACATCAGTACTCTTTTAAACAGAATCAGACTGACAACCTGTTGTGTTTTTCTCCCCAAGGTGGAGATGGTAAACTGGACCCTGTTTGCAAAGAAGCTGTTGCTGCTGTGGAGAATGCCCACTGAAGATAACAGAAAGCCACTCAGCTTTTAAATAAAATAGAATAAATACATACAGTACAAGTAAAAGTTTGGATACATCGAATTGGCTACATTAACTTTATTGCAATTTTATTTGTATTGTTAAATGAATTCACAGGTGTGCTGGTGATGGGCTGGATTTATAGCTAGCCCCTGTGGGCCACTGCCCCGGGGCCCCATACCCACAGGGCCCTCAAAACTTCCCACATTCGCTGTATGGGAGTTGGTGTTGGTAATTTAGTTAAGTGCATATTTGTTAGGTTATTTACACCATAAAATTACAACATCAACATCATCCTTTAAGATGATTTTGTGGGTCAGTCTTAAGAAGCCTGTGTGAAAATGTAGTTTGACACATTTATTTTGGGCACACATGGTGCATATTCTTAAGTTTTATTCATGTAAACCGCAATCATATGTGCACCCAGGAAACGTAGCACACAGGTTAATGAATGAATCTGCAGCATCTAGTCCACTGAAGGATTAATTATAATAACTTTGGTGATCCCTTAACTTTTACAATTTGAATTTATCCAATCTTTGGTCTAAACAATATTTGGTTTATGACCAAACACAGAGAAAACAACCCTATCAGCCATTACTGTTCTTTGTTAATTAACAAATGTTAGCATGCTAACATGTTGAACTGAGATTGGTGAACATTGCATACTGGCTAAAACACAGCATGTTCATATTCAGCTCAAAGAGCTGCTAGCATGACTGTAGATTCTTCATAATGTTTTTTTGACAAATAAACCGTAAATCGTCTGCAACTAAACATCATGACCAAAGCTCATTGTTAAACTTAAACATATTTTATTGCATAATTTATTATTCCAAGTTAAGTGCAACTCCAACAAGTTGTGCATGTTCCAGTACTTTATTTTCATTAATAAACTAACATGTAAAAACCTCAAATATGTAAATGTAGGTTTGTGTATGGCTTATAGTTAAATCTCCCAGCTACAAGGTAAGCTACAGTACAGCTGAACAACAAGCATAATTTTAAACAGAATTTAAAAGCACGAAGGTAACTAAAATCAATCCTGTTAAATACCTAGGGATTTAAATGTGACAACCAAGCGTCAGTATTGCTCTCAAAGCGTCCAAGATTTTGCTGTGTTTTTGTGTGTGCATCCCTCAGCCTCCAAAGAGGAAGCTGAGCCTTATGTCCTAAGTAGAAAACATGGCTGCAAGTCTCTGTGCCAGCTGGCTCATGTCTCCTGATGAAGTGAAGTATGACAATAAATACAGACTCCTCCACCAACAGCGAAGATAGCCAAATCAAAAACAGGCATTAAACCTACTGATGTGTTAAATTTCAGGAACAGTCTTCATACCTGTGATATGTAATTCACATTCATTGTAAGTACACCAGTGTGGTATTCAGTGTGCGTCTTGTAGCTTCAACTATTCATCTACAAAATCAATACAATACAAATCGATTCTACTAACTCTATTCAGCATAGCAGCAATGGAGGTATCTACTGTGCTATACCTACAACAACAGTGATTGTCAGGAATCTGAATTTTAGTATGTAAGTGTTATCAGGGCTACAAAGAGTACACTGTTGCTACTTCATCAGTCTTCTACAGTACAGTAGGTGTTAAAGAGACAGTTCTGTGACTGAGTGATTGTATTTACTGTCTGTAATGTGTTGTAAGCAACATTTATTTAGAAACAGGTGTTGGAGGTGTAGCACTCTTTCAAGGATAAAAACGTTGTGGTGACTGTGTTTATTCCCTAAAATACCTCATAAAGGCCCTGATTCTTCATGTAAAAGCCAAGATCAGATGGAAAAATGGACAATTCACCAACTGTAACTGTTTATTTTTTGTGGAGGTTTTCCTTATCTGACTCCAGGGTTTAAGGACCGTAAAGCCATTTGAGGTAAACTTGTGATTTTCTGTTATATAAATAAAAGTGACTTGACTTCACTTGACACAGGGTATGGCCAGGGAATGAAAATCAGTGCAGGGAACAATAATTTGTCATTCTATTCTGTAAAGTGCGTCACAGTGTAAGATAAATGGTTCTGCATTTAGGAGACCTTGTAAAGCCCTGACAGAGTGAGTGTGAGTTCGAAATTTTTTTGACTTCTCTCACCTAATTTGATAACATAAATGTATTGTAGTGTGATCCAGGAAAAATTCCGTCAGTGTGAAGTTATCTTTCACATAAGTTAAACAGGGGTAAAATAAGCACTAAAAACATTAGACTATACTCTAGATTGTCACAAATTTGAAAGAGCTGTTCATCTTAATAAATAGCCCATGGTGGTCGGAGATGAAACTGAACCTCCAGAGCTTGCCTCACGTTCCAGGGATCCATCAATTGTCCCTCCCCTGGAAGGCGTTCAGGTTGAAAGCTGTGTCCATGAACCTCTTCAGCTCATTGAGGTGGGTGGACTTGTTCCCTGTTGCAGGAGCGGCAGCAGGGTCTCGTCCCACATACCTTAAAGAAACATTAAAGGTTTGTGCCATTGATATGTTTGAGCTGTCACCACTGACACATGACTTCACCTGATTCTCTCAGTGGACTGTTCCAAAGTGTGTTGTGAAGAAATACGATGACAAGTGAAAAAAAAACACTTACCAAATTGGTTTCTTGTTGGCCACCACTGTGAGGAAACGTGGCCTGACATAATCATAGTAACCCATGTTCTTGTGCTCCTCCTGACACCAGATCAGCTCAGCATTGGCATATTTTTCGACCTCTGCTCTGACCAGGTCAAACGGGAATGGAGAGATCTGAGGGGGAAGCTGTAGATTAAGTGGAGGAAGAAATAAATGAGTGGAATATGAAACAAACTGGAGAAGGATAAAATTCACCTGTTCAAGTCTGATGATGGCAATGTCTTTCTCCAGGTTTTGCAGTTTCCTCTCTTTAGCCAGTTCATAGTAGACTTTACCAGTGCAGAAGATCACCCTTTTCACTTGGCCAGGGCTTTGACTGGCGGCTCCCATGTCTAGAATCAACCTCTTGAATTTAGTACCTGCAAACATTAAATATGATACATTTCCCATAACTGTAGACCAACATTTGTGGCACATTTTTATGTCAAATTTCAATAAGTGCAAGTAAATCTCCACCATTGGCGAGGTCATCAAAACTGGACCTTGCATCGGGGTGCCTCAGCAGAGATTTGGGAGTGAAAATAATCAACTGTGAACAAAGGGAGAAAGTTTCTGTCAAACGACAAACAACAGATTGACTCTGTCATCCATATCTTCATTGTGGGCTTTAAAAAAACTCAAGAGATAGAAGTTTTTATCTCTTTTCACGCTAATTTGTTGCCGACATATAACACGCAACATCAGCACTGGGAAAACAAAACATTTCTTTAACAATCAAATAAATAAAACCCTTCGTGCTCAACCGACCAAGTCCAAAATTTCAGTCCTTTTCATAGAAAACAAACAATATTATTCCCTATTGGCCTCTTCGCTAATTTGCTAAGGAAGTCATTTTCTCATGCTCCACAAAGCATTGCATTTACGTGCGACAAGGGATCAGTTAAGACAATCACTGTGGCTGAAAACTGAAAAAAAGAGCTCTGCATATACAAATTAGAAAAAAAGAAGTTATTTGCAACCAAAAACTTTACTACTTCACCTTTGTACTTCAGAGTACTAATTAAGAACATTCAGTTCCACATTTGCATATAAGGTGGGTAGATTACGAACACAGTATTGCATTAAAATTGTTATTTTTAACAGTATGTCAGTCATAATGAACAAAATAAAGATATAACTCCAGTTTGTGCCTCTGACATATTCATATTTGAGACTTTGACTGTTTGCCTCAAAGATGAATACAAGTCAAACAAAATACTTCTAATGTCAGCCAGAAATAAGAGGGTTTTAGAAAATGTCTTCCAAACAACTGTTACATGAGAAGCACAAACTGAAGCTAAGCACGACACAGATAAAATATAATGAAGACAATGTTACGCTTTACCGGTTTTCTGAATGGCAGCATAATCTGGCGTCTGAGCACATGACAGTAGTTGGCAGGCGTGGAGCAGTTGACCACGATCCAGTTGCAGTCGTTCAGCTGCTGGACTTCAAAATCTCCAATGAACTCCTTTGTAAAAGAAAAGTGAATTACAAAATACATTTAAAAAGGGTTAGGGTTAAAGGGTTATTGACTCTGAAAAAATAAATTCAGCTTTATGTAGATGCAATTTTAGAATTATAGTCTTAGCAATGTTTTTTCTCATAATTCTGCTGGAGATGTACCGTATGACCACCCTCACACACAAACACACACATGTTACAGAGAATGTTAATCCCTTAGTATGCTACCACTAATAGTTTGATCAATATCCCATTTGTAAATGAATCTGCGGGGCTGCTGATATAGCCTCCCTCCCTTAATGTTCCCTCACACCAGCTCACCCTTGGGACCTGAGTTACTGCTGAATACCGAGGCTCTGGAGGCCATAATGAAGATACTTTTCATCACTTGAGCCATCACTGCAGTGGTCATGACATTACAGTATAGCCAATAAAACAGGAAGGTATTGCAGCACACAGTGGAATGAAGCTGTTGATATAAGGTGAATTGTACATGTGAACATACAGGGAAGTGATCAGGGTCATCTTTGCTCATTTGCAGGAAGCGCTCAGGTCTGGCTGATGAATGTTCAGGACCCTGATGACAGAAGAGAACAAGACCAGGACACATAACGAGAAAATGGAATCCCACGTAATATATTCCAACAAAATCCAATTTCATCTACAGAATTACAGAATTATTTGACTTTCTAAAGCAGAACAGCTTGGCTGATTTTCACTTCTCACCATTCCCTCCATCCCATGTGGCAGTAGTAGGACAATGCCATTGTTGCGGACCCACTTGGCCTGGCCTGAACTGATGAACTGGTCAATGATACACTGGGCTGTGTTGTTAAAGTCTCCAAACTGGGCCTCCCAGAGGATCAGAGCATTAGGGCTGGCCATGGCAAAGCCAAGTTCAAAACCTGAAGTCACAGTCATCATTACACAGAGCCACAAAATGATTTATTAGAGTACAGCATACTGTGCAGCCAGAGAGACCTCAACCTTACCTAGAACTCCGTACTCTGATAAAGAGCTGTTGCAGACGGTGTAAGGAGCCTGGTTGGGCCACAGATGGTTCATGGGAACACAGATACGTTTGTCCACCTCTTGGTCATGCAGAACGTGATGACGGTGACTGATAAACATAAGTGAGGCAAAGACTGAAACAGGCACTTAAAAAAAAAAAATAAATAACGACTGTTGTCCCATGTCATCCATTTGTGTTGGGTACTTAAAAAGCATAACAAAATCAATCAGTGTAATGACATCATCTGTTACTAAGAGAGCATATTAATGTATCACATTTAGCTGACATTAATGGATGAAGTGGGATCTAACCAAAAACAACCACACAAAACCATTTAAGAGGCTGTGACACAACTGCAACTGCTAATATGCTAATATTCATTATTGACCAGATTTTTTTTTTCACCATAAACTGATACATGGTTTAGTCTATAAAAGGTCAACAAATATAAATTGCTTGTTTTGTTTGACCAACAGTCCAAAACCCAAAGATATGCCATTATCATTATGTAAAATTGATAATAGCAGTATATTTCCACAGTTTTGCTAAATGGTTAATCAAGATTATCAATTAATCTACCTATCATTTCACCACAAGTATTTAGAGGACTAAAAAAAAGAAAGCTCTGTATTTATTGCAACAAAAGGATATTGACACAGAAATAAAGATTGTCAGGGCTCTAGGCTGATGGAAAACAACAGATTTGCTAATAATTTATGTAAACAATCTTAACCAAGTAGAAGATGCAGGCTAAACACACACATTACAGCCTGTGGTACAGGCAATTCATTGAGAGTACCGCGCTCTCTCCTCATCTTCCATCAGTATGAGGCCCAACCAGAGAGGATGGGAGCGAAGAGCCAAACGTTAACAAGCTCTGACTGTCCACTCGCTCCCAGTGTAGGAATCAGCCTTCAAAACCAGCACGATCAGACAATCACTTAAACCCCTTTAACATCACTTTAATGATGTCTACACACACGCAGACACACACGCAGCGCTGGATGTAATGTAATGGTCAGGCAGAAGAACTGCAGGAAATAACCTAAATCTATTGATTATTATCTTGAATGTGATATATTATCCCCTAGAAGACTAGATTATCTTGAGCTGAGTCCTTTGAATAATATCATCCATAATTATAGTCTAATGAGGGCACATAATGCATAATTGTTTTGTTTGATCCTTGCTCTACATTTGCAGGATATACACTTTCTCCTCAAGATACCCTTTGATGAAAGAATGAAATGGAGAGAATCCATCATTAACTGAGATAACCACATCATTTCCTGTTTAATTTTCTCAATTTGGAGACCAAAAAACCTCATGAGAATGAGGTCTTTCTCTGGGATTGCTTCATAAACTGTGTACCCCCCTCTTTCTTTCTTTTAGGTGTACACACACACACACACACACACACACACACACACACACACACACACACACACACACACACACACACACACACACACACACACACACACACACACACACACACACACACACACACACACACACACACACACTGGGGGCCCCATTAGTCAGAGAAAGGGGTGCACAGCGCAGCGCATGCAACCCACCCAAACACGACGACTGAATCCATTAGTCCGCACTGTTACGTACGTCGCAGATACGCAAGCAGGCTCACTCGACTGTAACATGCCAATATGCTCAGCTGCTAAGAACTATGAAGGGAAACAGAGTAGTGGGGGATGAGAAAAGTGGAGGTGGGAGGAGGAGAGAATCAATACAGGGTGGTAGGAGGTATAGCTGAAGTACAATAAAAAATAAAAGGTAACACAAAGGATTTAAATAAACAACAGGTAATGCAAAGATAAAGTGCTTGACTGATGTCTTTTTTTAAGCCAGGCAAATTAACCTGCTGGAGGGGACGGCAGATGGGTAGAAGTATATGTCAGTGGTAAATGCGAGGTAAAAAAGAAGAAGCCCCGTAGCCTCTGGTTAGTTAGTGTGATGTATGTCGCTGCAAGCTGAGGGGGATGGGGGGCGGTGTCATTGAAGATGGGCTGGTAGAGAAATGATAGGGGACAGATCAGACAGGCACAGTGGAAGGGGGAGCTGGTTTTTGTTCATGTGTCACTTGTTCCTTCCATACCATGACAACAGCATGTGGGCTTCTCAGTTCCCAGGAGACTGTGCTGACGTCTTCTGCCTGTCAGACTCCCTGTGCCACCAACCCCACCCTACCAATTACTTAATTCACCATCTTTAGGAGAGTGTTCTTTGGTCAGGCATGCTGACCATGACATAAAGAACAAATGTGCCAGTTTGATTACAAAATAGTAGATTTAGGGCAATATAAATTTAAGAGTAATAGCAGGGTTGGGTGACATGGTGTAAATCACTGTCATAATATCAGATATTTTCCTAAATGATGTAATTCCACAGAAAATTGTTAAATATCACCCAGCCCTTCATCATTGTAAGGAGAGATAAAGCTAATGTGTGAGCTCATTCAGTAAGTGGAGGGTATGACTCTTCAAGGACTCCCAAGCTATAAAAACCTAGATGGGAAAAATCAATATATTTAAAACACTTTATTTCTTCAGTAACTACACTTGAAGATCCTTTAGTACAGCAGCTCATCCTGGTGCAGAAGAGACCATTAATGCAACAGGCAAAGAGATTAAAAAAAACAAAAACAAAAGTGTCCTTTTTCAGTTGTGATGACACACACTCACCTAAAGGTGCCCCGCTCTACATCCTGCCCACTGAGTCGCACATGGATTCCATCTTTGAGAAGTGTGCCGAAGGCCATGTACTCTCCCAGAGCCCAGTCCATCTGCCGATTCTTCACCAGGTCAGCCCGACCACGCAAGATCCGAGACACACCTGAAGAACACATACACACACAGCGAAAGAAAAACCTAAACAGCTGATATTTGAGGAGAGCACTGGGAAAGGGGGGGTGTAAAATGCAATGGACTGACATACTGTGTTGTAAATAACATTAAAAACCCTTGTGGCACTCTGAATGGCTACAGTGTGAGTCCAATCAGCTGTGCAGTCAAAACACCTGCTGTTAGGAAATGGTGTGGTAAATGGTGAACTGCTCTAAAAAAAAAAAAAAAAAGCCTCAATATTATGAGGTAATTGTGGCATTATTCAGGAGCATGAATCCCATACCGTTCCATAGAGACGTTTTCTCTGCGTTGATTGCTAGCACAGCTCATCAGTATCACTGATGCAGTATCGCCTGTTTCTTTGCTGAATGTTCTTCCTCACAGAGCGACTACACTCACCAGGGTGGATCTTAAAATCTTCCAGAGGCACTGAGCTGGCTGTCTGGCCTATGTGCTGCAGGACCTCCTCGTCCAATCCTGTAGGGAGGCAGCTCATGCTCTTGGGTTCTCCCTCAGCTGTGAAGAAATCTGCAGAAAGACACAACGTCACTCCGACAGGAATAGAAAGTATTTGCAGAGAAAGTCAAACCAAAAGAAAAAAAAAAATCTTCCACAAAAAGGTGGACATTATAAACTTCACAAAGGTAGTATTTGTTTTAGAGTTATTGGAATGCATTACATTGTACAGGTGTTCATGTCACTGCATCCACCGACTTTGCAATCAGGTGTCCTTTAAAAATGCAGGGATAATAGTTGTTTTTACCTGGCCAGGGGGAGTCTAGCCAGTGTCGGTTGTGTAAGATCTTTTCATCCTTGGAGCTGGTGTATGCTTCCTCACATATCTTGTCATATTTGGCAACTTCTTCCTGCAACCACATTTGATAATGTGTGTTGGGAACTAAGAGAAATAGTGCATATGATCTGATACAAAGTTAGTCTAATTTAATCATTATTTTTATTTTTTTTAATACAGCTGACCAACCAATACTGTACATAGCTGACACAGACAGCAGGAAACAGAAAATGAGACAGAAAGATGTATTAGAGAAGGAGAAAAAAAAGTCTCCAGCAGCGGTAATGGTTCTGCCTTGCTATATTACAAATGGGCTTTTTGCAAGGGTCCAAATAGCAGGCCACACAACAGAAAACAATGTCCATCAAATGCCAGGAAGTAGTCGAGGTGCAGCAGTATTTCTCTGACATCTGGTATGAAAAAATGTTCAGAATGGATTATACGATCAAAGTTTCTGTTTTGGATGAAGAACCTCAGCGATTCCACTGAATGGGGCCAGAATCTGAGGTATACTTTAACTTCATTGAGCAATATATACTCTATGTGAGGGATTGTGAGGCTGGAAGATTGAACTGAGGCAGTAAATTGAAACTCAGGGCTGGCACAACATATTTACTTGGAGGCACTGCAATATCTAAGTGTGATTTAATGCACATAGTCCAGCATATCGTGATACAAAATAAAACAGTATACAGTAACGGCTACCAATATACAGTATATTTAACAAGAGCAAACAGCATTAGATCACACACCTCAAATTCCTGCAGTGTCACCACTCCTTCTGCAATGAGCCTGTCGGAGTACTTTTTCAGCACATGTTCCTGCCGACGGATTTGTTTGTACATCAGCGGCTGGGTGAACATGGGCTCGTCCATTTCATTATGGCCAAACCGTCTGTAAGAAACCTGTAAAAACACACGCGCATCTTAAAAACAATATCTCTGTGTGTGTGCTTGTAATTGTGTTTTCCTGTTAATCCATTAAGGCTTGGCTGTGACTGACGAGGTCAATGACAACATCCTTGTTGAAGGTGGTCTTCCACTCTGCAGCCACCCGACACACGTACATGACAGCCTCGGGGTCATCGGCATTTACATGGAAGATGGGTGCATTCACAACCCGAGCCACATCAGTGGGGTAAGGAGAGGAGCGGGCCACACGAGGGTCAGTCGTGAAGCCAATCTGAGGGCAACAATCACACCTCAAAATTGATAACTTGACATTTAAAGCCTAAAATCACAGACATAATTATCAAAATGACATTCAGTACAATAAAATGTGCTCTACTGTAGATGAATAATGTCAGTAAATCTCTATACATGTGTAAACCAAAGATTAACAGCTCATTTTGTTACAACAGAATGTGCAAAACAATAAAACAATATGATCATATCATCCAGTCAACAACTGCCAGACGATAGAGTACTGATCAGTCCCAGTTGTTATTATTTAACGATAATAAAAGCAATAGTAGCAGTAGTAAAACTGAAATCAGTAAAATTAGGATTAGCTATAGTATTATTATTACTGCAGCATATAATATTTAATATTCTGGTAGATGTGTGGGATTGTGTTATACTGACAGTAAAACTTCCTATACCTGATTGTTGACCACCACGTGGATTGTACCATGTGTGGTGTAAGAAGGGAGCTCACTTAGGTGGAAGGTCTCATACACAACTCCTTGTCCAGCAAAAGCAGCATCACCATGCATCAATATGGACATCACCTAAAAAATCACATAACTGACTCACAAGGTAACACAGTATATTATACAAATCCTCATTTATATCACCAATGTATCCTCCCACCATGTACATGTTAGAGTAACTGTTACCTTTTTCCCCTGAGTGTCCCCTCTGTAGAACTGCTCAGCTTTGGCCTTGCCCTGAACCACTGGATCTACTGCCTCCAGGTGGGAGGGGTTCGCCATGAGTGACAGCGTGATGTTCTTGTCTGTCCCACGGTTAATCCTCTCATGGTACATCCCAAGGTGGTATTTGACATCCCCTGAGCCCTGCAAGTATAGAAATGGTTATGAAATAAAGCAGTTGAAAGCTCCAGACCTATTTTACTGTGATAGTTTTTCCATACAATCATGTATCAATAGTTTCTTCACCTCATCAGCCGCCTCCAATTTGGGGTCAAACTGGCAAAAGATCTGATCCAGCTCCTTACGGATAACATTGGCCAAGACATTCAGTCGACCACTGGAGGCAGAGTTTACAAAGTCTTTATCAGATGGAGGGAAAAGAATTAGCTGTATGCATACAGAGATTGTAATGCACATTACCGATGTGGCATCCCCATGATCACACTGTCGATGCCTGCAGCGCTCGACGTGTCAATGATGGTTTTAAGAGCAGGGATGAGAACTTCACAGCCCTCCAGACCAAAACGTTTCTCTGATGACCACTTCCTGGCCAGGAAGTCCTCAAACCTAGACATAAAATAGTTCTGTTTATAACAGTTTGAGGACGTCTGTCTGTACCACTAGCTTTACAGAACTGTTGATACTGCTACTGACTGATAATGATGATACTGGAGCTTGAATACAGAAAAGATTTTCTGTAACAATGCTATGGTGGTTTGGAGGATTTATATTCGAGGTTTTAGTAAATTCATTTCAGCACCACTGTATGTGTGTATGAAAAAGAACTATAAAGTTAAAGATAACATTGCAGCAACATGGAACAAACAAGAATACAGCAAAAGAGTATGCACGCTAGCAATAAGATCTCCTCCAGGAACCTCCAGTGAGTCCTGAGATTGTTCATCAAAGATGAAAATGAGCTCACATGAAGAATGGGGTGTTTATCTTGCTAAATATATGGGCAACCCAGAGTTTTGTTTATGTAATGTGAGTCCCTGATGTGAGCTATAACTAAAAGTGAGGTATCGTGCTGTCAACAAAATGCTAATCATTAGATCTTTAATCATTGCTGACCGTGTGGATCTGATCAGGCGGGCTAGCAAAGTTCTCTTCTCAGCATTATTGAACTGCATGATTCCTGGAGTCTCAAATTTCTGACGGATCCATTGACACTGGTCCACATTGTTAATGAACATGAATTCGACTCCTATGTGACCACAGTAGGACATCTGAAAAAAAAGAAGGGATTAAAAAGCAAATTGTATAGTGTTAAAGCCTTCTCTCTCCATTACACACATTTGTAGACACAAGCACACAATACCTCTAGTCTGCGTATGATCTCTCTTAGAGGAAGAGTGGTGTCTCCTCCTCCGATGAAGGTGGTGGAGGGCAGCTGAAAGCTCCTGTCCAAGTCAGACTCATCAAGACCGTAGAAACCTTCAATGACATCATGTGGAACAAGTTTGATGAAGAGTTTTAAGGCCAGTCTTTTAACATGTATTAACGAAAAATACACTCCCTTCAAAATTAATCATGATTAAAACATTTTTTTTTAATTCACAATAAAAAATCTAGTACTTCACTGTAGAGGGAAAAAGCTATTAACTTGCAGGGAGCACATTTCTAATGCACTCTAACTGGGTTACAGAAAATCCCAAATTGTCAGACCAAAGTACACCCAAAACAAATCATTTTCAACACAATAACATTCATAACGCCAAAGATATGCCTTCATCAAAGTTTAATGAGAATTTTTGAGTTATTCCACTTCTTCTGGTGATCATTTGAACAAAACTGAACACATCTGTTAACAGAAATGACCAAACCATTATGGTAATAGGTTTATCATGGATCAGGATTTCCTGATTTGATCTTTTTTTTTTTCTTTAATGCTGTGAATTTAAGATCTAAACTGTTGATCAGACAGAACAGGTAAATTGAAGATATCTTTTCGGGCTCTGGGAGATTGAAATATTTTCTAACACTTTATAGACTAAATGCTTTTATACCTTAAGAGACAAAGCATGTATAATTTGCCTTACATTCACTCACTCATACATGCACTCACACAACATTGGCAATGGCGCCATGCAAGGTAGTTTAGAGTTCAGTGTCCTGCTCGAGGACAGTTCAACACATGGATGAGAGGAACTGGGGATCAAACAACCAACCTACACTGCAATAAATGGTCAACCTGCAAAAGCCTCCTCTACTACCCAACTGACCAAAACATAATAAGCAACAGATTCAGTGGTGATGAAAATAAAATTGCTGCAGCACTAAGCGATGCTGTTATTCTATTAAAAGTCTATGCATGACTTTGCAGTGAATTAGCTAAAAAGAAATTTATATTTTAATTCAAGTCAGTTGGTTTGATGTCAAAAACTGTGAGAATAAAGCTTAGCAAGAAAGTTAAAAAAAGAAATTATCCAGGATTAACAGTATTTTTTAGACAGTCCAAAAGCAGGACCTGTAGAGACACAGCATCAGTATCGGTGGCCCCACATAAATTTCCGTGCTGACAAAGCCCACCTGAGGGAGCTGGTCAAGCTCAAGATTGCAGGCAACATAAGAGGAGACAGGTGCAAATCATATTAGGAACGCAGCAAAGACAAAGGGGGCCAAGAATAGACTCGTGTACTATCAGCTGACCAAATAAGGGACCACGGAGGCTGTCATTAGCGTTCATTAGGGAACTATAAGCCTGGTGACAATGCATAATGCGACGCTATGTCCTGACACACACTGATCACTGATAACAGCAGCCAACAGAAACAATGTCTCTCTCTCTTTGCTCTTTCCTAGCTATTACTGTAGACTTCAGTTGCTTTCTGCGGCCGTCCCACATCCTCCGACCCTCAGTCCACTAAATTAAATGGAGAATGACAAGAGCTATGCCTGAGATTAATGACAGCATTAGGCTGACCAACTTGGACTTGGCAGAGAACGTGATGGGGCTTTTTAGACTGAAATACCACTTACACTCTTGGGTCTGATGAGTTATGCAACAATGGATCATATATGTGTGTATAATGCATGTATAGATGCACATGTACATGTGCGTGTGTACTGTGCAAACCCTCAGAGGGATGCAGAAATATTATTGAAATAAAATGCAGGAAAAATCTGATATTTTCATTGTAGGGCGAATTAAGCTTTTGAAGTAATTAGAATAATAAGCTTAAAACAGAAATCCTTCAGCAAGTATCCTGAGTTAATTAGAAACAAGGACTATAGTGGGAATCTCATCAGCATAGATATACCGCCTGTGGGTTAACTCCATATGCCTTTAGGTAGGAGAGAGGAGTATAAAACAAGAACTCTTTACCTCCACTGTACAAAGTCTGAACCATAAAAATGTATAATTAGACTTGCAGTATCAACTTTTTACCTCTCTATCGGCTTTTCAAGAATACATGTGGAAAACACCTTCATGTATTTTTGAAACAATATGGCCTGTTTTAAATGGATTTCACTGTTAAGACAATCAACTCAAGACAACAACTTGACAAACATCTTCCTCTTGTCTGCATTTAGTCATCATTTGTTTGTGCGGGACATGACTAAGCTGAGTGCATTGGGTCGTGAGTCTCACCTAATTTATCGATGGTGGTGATCAGGTCAGAGGGAACGAAGGAGTCAAGGTCAGCATCCAGGATTCCCAAAGGGTCTAACTGGGCAACATGGTGACCACGAATCTACACAGGGAGAGAGGCAGAGATGTGGAGATGGGGAAAGGTAAGAGTAGAAAAGGTAAAAAGAAAAAGAAAAAAGAAAGTGACAGGCAAGAGAGATTAAGAAATCATCATGATGCTGGGTATAAACAGCTTGAGATGCCAACACTCTGTAATAGGTCAACCTCTTTAAGGAAAGAGCCCCGTGGGAGTGCTTTTATGTCTATGTACACACATACTCTCATTCCCACCAGGATTGCAACAAGCTGGGAATAAAAGTGACGCCTTTGCCAAAAGACAGAATTTAATAAATCCCTCGGATAGTTCCTCGAATTAATTTGAGGGCAAGGGGAAATGTTACCACCTGTTTTGTTTAAGTAGTCTCTTTGATATTTCCATTTTCAAAAAGCAGCCAGGATAAGTAGGTTACAGTTAATCTTGCAATTTGCATAACCTCGTGCAGTGACAAACAAATTGTATATTCCTTTTAATACAAGGACACCCAGTATAAACATCGCTCATTGCCAGTTGCAGCTGTTTTGGCAAGTCAAGTGGATTTTGTTTGATGCATTTTTCAAAACACATCAGAGATACAAATAGTCAGTTGTGGCTCTTGGTAGATGACATCTTAATTCTGTACACAGACACTGCATTAAGATTTAAATGGATGCTCATGAGATGTGTAATCAATCTTTTAATTTGTAAATATCATAAATCCACATTAAAAGCTGTGTGTGTGTGTGTGTGTGTGTGTGTGTGTGTGTGTGTGTGTGTGTGTGTGTGTGTGTGTGTGTATGTGTGTATGTTTGTATGTTTGTTTCTCACAGCTGGGCAGGGTGAGTGCAAGTACCTGATAGGCTCTAATGAGAGTGTGCACAGCCAGGTGGTCCTCCACCACTTTCTGTGCCATGTCTGGTGAGTGGGACAGCACTCGGCCCTGGAGCAGAGCAGAGGGGCGTCTCTCTCCCGCCCCGCCAGACGGACTGGAGGCCGGCATGTTACGGAAGAACGTGTCCCAGGACTGGACACACAGATAGTGACAGATCAAAAAGAGGCAAACAGGTCCATCAAAAACATGGAACAAAATATCCCTGCTTCTCTTTGATTTAAAAAAAAAAAAAATAAGTGGAGTTTGTCAAAGATTAACTTTAATATTTTTCTAGCCTTTTAGTTACAATGTAGTCTAGAGAAGACGGGGAGAGGTCTAGGTATGGTGAAATGATGGTGAAAGGCTGGACAAAAATCGAGGACGTTGCCCTAAGCATGTCATACATGCCCCAGTGAACATTTATTAAGTGCTCTAAAGTCGGACATAATATGCTGAACTGTATGTAATTTAGCTGCAAAAGTAACCATGGTACCAGAGCTGCTGCACATTTCCCCTTCTACAAATTTCCATTCATGGGCAAACAAAAAAAAATCTTGATTCAATATTCCCGACTTTTTCAGTTTCACACTATTACCTCGTGGACGTTTTTATGATCCTCCAGCCAGGCGAAGTACATCTCCTCCACATAGTTGGAACTACTGGCCACCACGGAGGGAACAGGCGCAGCTGCCCCGGAGGAGCAGCCTCTCTTTGGATCAATCCAGCGCCTGACCGGGCCCCCTCCACGCCCTCGCAGCCACTGACTCCCTCCAACACGCCCGCCCCTCAGCACACCCACTATCGCCCGAAACTGACTCATGGCTGAGAAAGCAGGGGGACACAGAGAGGAAGTTCGGGGTCAGAAGGAGTTCACACACAGCATAGCATCTATTTAAAACTGTGCATATGTGGTTTTGACGTCATATTTATAACAAACCTTCATATCTGAAAGGGAATATTTTGAATGCCACACTTAGAAACAATAATTCTGCTACAATGATTGTAGATTATGCATTTTATACCGCGCCGCACTTAAAGGGGACTCAATTGCGACCTTTACAAACGTAGGCTTTCGATGGTATTTGCACTGAAGTGGCATCGATTATACAAAATCTCCGCAGAAGTAAACACGGCTGCGTAACGGCCTATGCCTTTCGGCGCAGCGTTTTTACAGCTGCAAAAAGCGCGTAACCGCGAACAACCTGAGTATGATGGTCTCCTACTGCAGCATCTACCCCTCATTACAACTTCCTCACCTTCTCATGTAGGACGCGTTTACTGGCTCCTTCAGGCTACAGCACCGACATCAATGCCAAAACATTGCCTATTTCATTCTGGCTCTGTCCCCTAATCCCTCAACGTCAACATAAATCCTTATAATCTCCCATCGCCTCTGCCAGTGGACATTTAACGCGTGGTATAACGAGAATAAAAGGACAGTACTTTCACATGTAACCTCTACGCTTTATTGTAGGAATTGCATTTACCTTAGACTGCACCGCTCTTTGGCTTTATTGTCATCGCCGATGGGTGCATGTCGGACAGGTATCACTGAAGGTGACACAGATCCGAGTGCAGTTTGACACGCCTCCCAGCGGGTCAGGTGGTGCCTCATCTGCACCCATAGGTGCCAAGTTAACAGCCATATACCAGCTCAGTAACAAAGAAAGGAAAACAATCAAGTTCCGTTATATTTTAAGAGATTTTTTCTTGTTTGAAACAAATTGAATGATTAATAATTATTTATTTATAACAGCAATAAGATCACTCACTTTCATCCTGTCGGCTCTGCACACTTCTCATCCAGACAGGTCTTTTTTTTCTTCTCTCCAAAGTCACACCACAGATATGTCTTTCCCCTCAGTGTTAATTATACAGGCCAATTAAACTTTTATAAAGGCTAAACATGAGTCATTTGAGTAAGTGCTTTCAGATTGATGGGCCTCCACCTTGAGTGGGTTAAACAATAAGATAATTGGCCCTCCCTCCAGCTTCTTTCTTTCTCCTCCCCTACCCTCCTCCTCATCTAAGGTTTTCATCATTCATACTCCCTGGCACAGAAGTGACCAGTATTATCAATCATAACAAGCACACCACTGAAAAGGTGTAAATGGAGTGGGCACAAGTTGCTAGAGGCTCTACCAGACAGAACAGTGTAGGTCTAAATATCAGAACATCACATTAATCACAGCATCATTGTGTGTTTTTTAAACGGGTTGTCTTTGTCCAAACTAGCACGGAGTGCAGCATTTCCTTTAAAGAGCAACCCAATGCCAAGACACTGCACAGCATGCTGTAGATCACAATAGAAAATGTTTTCACCAATTCCAACATTAAATTAATATTTTTTTCTCTAAAACAGTACAATCCATTATAACACTCCATGTTCCCTTAAAAGAGTTCTACCTTTTTCATTATTTGCATCTGCATTGCATTTGTGTTTGCTGCTGCTCTCCAGGTGACCTGGAGAATGTAGGGTCAGGCAATTATGAACTGAAATGTCATTTTGTTGTAGTGACTCTGCTGCCTGACAAAGATGGAGTGAAGACCAGTTGCTTTCTGGCGTTTTATTAATAGTGTTCATCGATGAAAAAGACCTGTGCCGCCGGGGTTACATTACTAGCTTAATGTTAAATTACATCCTGTTTAGAATAATTACATCACTGAACGGGACTAGCTGTTCAGTGTTACAAACATTTCTTGTCTGTGGGGAAATTAAACAAGTGACTATTTCACAAGTACTTCTATTTCTGGTGACATGAATTGTTGCTGAAATGTGAAAAACAGTAAAGCATCATTGTTGTTGATTAAAGTTATTCATTTGTAGGAACTGCTCGGCATGTTCAATGTTCAGTATCCAAATAAACGTCAGATTTAATTCAGGAAGTGCCAGTAACCTAAATAAAGTACATGCCTAGGTGACCCAGTATGACCCCAGCTCACTGCAGCCATCAACAGTTACTGTACTGTAACCAAATTGACTTTGCACAGGAGTCCACAGCTCATTTGGGCAATGCCAGGTTCAGTGCAGAGGGCGGAGAAGCAGATAATCCACTTACCCTAGCCAAGCCTACAAACCCATTTATGGAAGTCCACGTCATGAGGTTATTTAGGAACACTAATTCATCTAATAAAGCATGTTTGGAGGCAGAATTAAATTTGTCTTCGAGCCCGAGGTCCGGGAGCTATCACAAAAATCACATTTCAAATAATTAAATAATGTATGATTTCATAAAATTAAGTCACAAATCTGTGGTGCCAAGGCACGATTAGAGGAGCCTGCAATAAAATCAGTTATTTCTAGATAATCTAAGAATAATTCAATTACCCTGATGTGACGAAAACAACTAGTGAGCGTACTGCAGAATGGTCCCTTGACATTATTTTAGTCATTTAGCAATAAAGCACATTTCCTTGACTTGAGCAGAGATGTACAATTTTAACAGGATATATTTTAATTAAGAAATTATAATAAAGAGTACAACTTAAAAACCTAAAGTACATTACTATGCAATACATTTACAGCTTTTTAATCTATTTATGAAACCATCATTAAATAGTACCCATACCATCAATCAAAATACAGAAAATAATAAAAAAACAAAACTGCATCCCCAAAGTAAATGTTATGTAAAAATTTTGCATGCAATTCTTTCTATATCTGCTACCCCTTTATTTGTACATAGTTTGAATACTGTGCTTAACTTTGAATTTATTCAAAGATGAATAAAGATGAAATTGACCGTAAATTACTTATTACGTATTTTTCATCTGTTATGATTCTGACCATTTTATTGATTGTTTTGACTCAAATTAAAATAAACATTAAGGACAATATGAGTGTTTAACCTAGACATCCTAGAGATATAAAAGAGCAGCATATATTTGTAGAGTATTTGATAAATAAATGTTACCCATGCATAGACTACAGTATGGCATCTCAACGTCTCTCTGCATACAGGATCCTCTCCACTGCCTGGGTATATGGTAAATAGAGAAGACAACTCATCCAAAAAAAAAGAAGCAAACACAATATAAGACAAGATAACCAGGAAGGATTATCATATCCTGGATTATCAAGAGTGAAAAGTGTCCACAACCATGCATATGAAGAATATTTGGCCATATTTGGGTTTCATCAAACATAAGTGTGTAAGAACAAAAAAATTCCACATCACATTTAAACTAAAAAAAGGCCTACCAGCAACCAGTATTTACTATTGCTATAAGTCTGAAGCATTTTACCACGTGTGGTGACATACTACGAGGCTCCTATAATACCACCAGCGAGAAAGGCAAAACTGTGTTTTGGTAGTTTGTGTGTTGGGATCACAAACTTAAAGGGAGTGTGTGTAAGAGAAAGAGTGATTGTAAGCACAAGACCAAGGTTTCTAAACCTGGAGTCTCTTTTACACAGCGAGACAGAGAAGGGGAGGGAGGTTAGGTTGCAGCTCTCCCCTTGTTAATGAGAGTCTGATGTTACAGGGGACATCCCAGGATCCCCGGTGGAGTTCGAGGCATCAGTGGTCGCGGTGGAGGAGATGTTCTCGAAGATGAAACTGTAGAGACTGATGTCAGGTCGACTCGTGCGGCAGTTCCTGCAAACCACACTGGAGTACTGGTTCAAAAGGCTGTACAACCTCCCTGGGATGGGAAAGAAGAGTGGGGAGAGAGTGGGATATAGAGAGAGGAAGACAGACAGTGGGAGGGTATGATATAGGGGTCAAGACAGGGAAGAAATATGGAGGGAGATAAAACAGGATTTGAGAGAAATAGACAAAAAGAACAAACAGGTTGAACAAGCAAGAGAGAACGAAATTGCAACAGAAAAAAGTAAGAAAAATGAAAGCCAGCTCAGGCTCATTTATAAATCAAGCGCACATACACGCGCACACAAGCCGTGAGCTTTTTCTCTGTAGCTCCACTTTAGGAAATGGATGGCTGGAGGGGAATTTCTCTGAAAGGCTTCAATAAATGTCAACAGAAGAAAAATGAAAAGAGGGGGAGGGGAGAGACTGGGGTCAGTTCAGGCAGTAATCCACTCTGCAGCTGAGGCTGAATGGATGAGCTGAGGAACAGAGATGGTCCATAAGGTGGAATAACTTAACATACAGATGGACTGTGTTCTGTTATTTATACATACTGTGCCCGTAATGACGCCAACAAGGACAACCTCCACCTGCTGTACGAGCCTCAAGAGCCCAGCAATCTCAATCCTATTCATTATGTAATCTACTGTAAGAGCTCAACATATGCAGGGCTGATTTTAACAAGATGATAGCTGCAGCTCAGACACCCTCAAAAAAAGGAAAGACAAAAACATTTTTGCTTTTGTGTGTTAGTCTTACCGACGGTGACTTGTCTCTCTGTGAGGAAAGTGTGCATGCTATGAACATCTCTCATAAGCTGCGCATCTCCAAAGGTGAAGTACGCTACGTCTCTCCCAGCCTCTGCGGCGGCCATCAACTGAATGAGCGCTAATAAAGAAAGGAGAAAGCTTTTGTGAAAATTCAGGCAACACTAAAACATAGTATAAGCAACATTAGTACCCTTCAATTTCAGAATGAAATAACAAACATGTAATTGACCAAATAAGTGGTCGAAACTAATTAATTGGTCAATAAGCCAAATAAGGTACGGCCTCTGGCAGAAAAGAACACGAGTGACGGAGTCAATGTGTATCAGAACAGTAAATAATCCACCACGAGTAGCAGTGCCTCGTCAACAGCATTCAATCTTTTAGCCTTTGCAAATGAGGTCTTAAGCATTTTAAATATTTAACAGAATGCATATTGATTCCAGATTAATGAACACACACAGCAAACCATCATTTGCAAAAGGTCTGTAATCTTTACAACAAAACAGCTCGGTCTTATGTAACTACCGCGTCTCATGTCAGCTCCGGGGACTTTAATGTAACATACAGTTATTGCCTTCTAAAAATACCCGCTATGCTAATTCCAGGGCTAATGGGCGGGGGTCCCCGGAAGCTAATATCATCCTCAGGGACTTTGACGAGTCCAGTGGATCTATTCATAGAGAGCTGCAAAGGAAAATTAACACATTCAATTCTAAATGACACTATACACATAGATATAACACAGAAATGTAACTCCCATATCAAAACATTCATTTGCATTCGTAATACAGGACATTTATGGGAGAGGTGTTTTTAGCATTCTCCATGAATTTGCACGTAACAGAGCAGTAACTTGTAGCATTAGTATAAAATAACTAAGTTTATGAAAATGTGTCAACAACTGGCTAAAATGTATAGCGTGTAGCACTCAAGGGGACAGTAAGGGGGCCCCTGCTTATGAAGAGTGATGTTATGTAAGCCCACAGAGACCTGCATAAGCCTGGATTTATGGTTTCCCTTCCCTGTAATCAATCGCCCTTTTAATGGAAAACATAAATGTGTGTCAGCTGATCAATAAATGCAGGGAAGCAACGGATGAGTGACACCCTGGGAGAGCTACTAATTGACCAGAAGGGGTTTTGAGTAAACTGGAGTCTGTGACTGTGCTGTGCAGTAGATAAAAAGGAAAGCTGAATGTCTTTCGGCAGGGGCTTACATAAAGTACGGAGAGTCAGAAAGTGCAAATTAATGGGTGAATCCTGCCTGACCTACTGCTATTTACCTCCTGCTTGAGAATCCATAGTCTAAATTCTACATTCATTTTTACATACAACAGTTAAGCATACACAGCCTTTTTCTTCCCTCCTTTATTTT
Organism: Scomber scombrus; assembly: GCF_963691925.1. Taxonomy (NCBI): domain Eukaryota; kingdom Metazoa; phylum Chordata; class Actinopteri; order Scombriformes; family Scombridae; genus Scomber; species Scomber scombrus. The sequence goes on along the minus strand of NC_084981.1, from coordinate 15,628,367 downwards.
GGAAGCATATTTTTAATTCAGTCAGTGATACCTTTAAGTCGTGTGTCTCCCCCGAACGCTCCACAGCCCCAGTTGCCTGTGGCTACTGCAGAGAGGTGCTTGCTGTTAGCATTATTTCGGGAGAATCCACAGTACGCCTGGGAGAGCAGGAGGAAGTGAAGGTGAGGAGGAAAAAGCCACAAGATAAACTTTAGCAATATATTTTCATGATGGATTGGAATTTAAAATGAGATAAAGACTGTGCTGTACTAAAAACAATATGGTAGTAAAGTTTTCACTTCAGTGGGTTTCCTGTGAGCTTGGCATCAAAAAAGCACAAGGCTGAACTATTATCACATTTTTTTTTAAAGGCAAAAAAGGCATGTTTTAAATTAAACAAAGCATACAGGTGTATAATAAACAGCTTTAATGACAGTAATACAACTGTATAAAGTCGCTGTCTAGCACGGTCAGATAAGCTGTTGATAGCCCTGAGCTAAATGTAATGATCTTACAGATCACTGGCCCCTTAATTAACATTGTTGCAGGTAGTATCTGACGATAAGTCAAAGTTCAACACCATAGGCTTAAATAAATAAAAAAACCTGTATATCAAGAATATCTGTCATGTACGGCATTATCTATCATCTACTGACAATAACATCTTTGGGAAGGTACCAAGAATTGAAGCTGTATTGTATAGGTTAATTGTGCACTTTCACTAGGGCACATCTGTTTGGAGAGTAAGTAACATTGTATGTGAGCATAAGCACATATTTACTGGATTTTCTCGATCACGGTTTCAAACATGGACTGGGACATCTCTCTCACCTTGTTGAGTTCTCTGCTCATCTTTTCAGGGAGAAATTGTTCTAAGAAGTGCCTGTATTTAAGAGCATCAATAGCCACGATCTCTGTACATCGTCTCTGCCAGTCATCCCTGGAAATGAAAGAAAATAAATGAGGGGCAGGATGACTTAAAATCGGTCTCTCCTCCAACTTTTTAGTATTGGATTTAAGATTTTGGCTTCAAATGATCAGAGAAAAATAATGACATAGTACAATGTAAGAAAAATACCTGGGAGTCTCATCGTTGTAGTTGTCTTTCCATTTGTAACTCTCAGCATAGCCAGAATACTTACTGTACTGTTCAGTACCTGCAGAACAAGAAAAAATGACATTATTAAGTATTCAGCAGTCAGAGCACACAGTGGTCCTAAATCTGTTTCAGCGCCTTATGTCTTAAATCAAATTTAGTGCTTTCTGTGCTCCACATGTGAGTACATAGTATCAGCGTGTATTGGATTGTCATAAGTAAAGGCCATTGATTTAATAAGTAATCTGCTTTGGAGTTTGAAATGAAAAGCTTTCAGCCATAACAAGAAGAAATGGTTAGAAAAAAGGAGCCAACATTAGCTTGCAAAACATGAAACGCCACAAGATCGTATTCTGCATTCACTGACGAGGTAACACACATCTGTTATTAAAATGATACCTTTAAAAAGCTCCATACATCATATTTTTGGTATGAGGTAGTTACACCATTCTTTAATGAACAGCAGGAGTTAAACATGTGAGTAACACAATGTAGGAGGTTAATGTGCCACTAGAGTTTTATAGTCCATAGTCCATAACTAGAAAAGCTAAAAACATTTCCAGAGCAAAGCTGAATTTCCTTTTTTTGCAAGTAACACTTGAAATCCATGAATAAAAAGCAGGTTTTTACTGTCTTTTCATTTACTTGATTCAATTTCAAGCATGTATCGTCAACCTGCGCTTCAACTGTAAAAACAAACTTAAAGTCCAAGTGTGAACGATGATTTTTTCGTGCCTTTTTATGATCAAGCAGGACTCAAGTACATGACCTGTACTGGAGCCAGGGTATAAAACACCATTGACAGTACAATTGGGTAAATGAGAAATATGTTTCTATGCAGAGAAAAGGCTTAGCTGATTTTTATTTTTAATCATAACAATGACATCACAAGTCCAGCCTGTCAAATGAAGTAATTTCTACGACATGAGCGACTCCTAACGTCAAAGAACAGGCTGCTCATATCGCTCTCCTCATCAGCAGAGCCGTCCTCTTCTTCCCTCCTCCTTCACCTTGATCCTATTTATCCTGGCAACTGCCCATGACAGCATCCTGGCATACAGGCGTCCATCACTAGATTACATTGGAGCAATCTACCTTCCGATCTAAAAACGCCTATGGACAAAAAACTGATATGACGTTTCAGTTCCAAATGTCTTGAAAGACGCGTGTCAGGACACCTCTGAAGACAAAGAAATGTGATTAAGTAAATAGAAGAGGAATAACAGGGAGAGAGGAAAAGATAAAGAGTCTAGAAACATTTTTAAAGAGGAAAGACTATGTGCGTGCAAGGAATATTGTCCAAGATTTTAATAAATGTATGCCGTAACTGGCCCATTCCATTAGTGGAGCGATGACCTTAGTTCGGTTATAAATTCCTTTCTGTCCAAATGTAATAAAGTTAAGTGGAGAGGAGGAGGAGGGAAAGAGGGAGGGAGGCAGGATGATGGGAAATAGGGAGGGGGACGCTGAAGGTGACTTAGGCGAGACGATTGTTAGACAACAAGACAACACGGCGCCATTGCATGACTTGCTAAGAGTAAGTCGATTTTTTAGTTACTGAACAGAACTGGTTGTGTTTGTTTGTTTGGTGACATTACTGGAGTCAAGGGCTCTTCCTTTGGCTACTCTGCTGTTCACAACAAGCCTAGAAGAACCAAGAAATGTGCAGTAGCAGACAGCCCTGTCAGCTCTTTATTTGTCCGTATGCACTCCACAGGTTCAAAGAAGAATCAAGCAAAAGAATCAATCAAGTGCAGACATCTGGGAACGCAGATGTCTAATGTACATACAGCCAAGTTATAATACATGTCCTCATGTCAAGAGGATGGGTTCATCAAACAGGATAATGATGCTTCTTGTGTCATCAAAGGCAAAACAGAAGGCTTTATGTCCAAGTGAAATACAAGCTCCAAAACAGGACAAGAGGCTGTTGAATATTAGTTTTAATACAGTATGATAGCTAGATAAAGTGGCAATAAAACAAATATGATGTGGTCATAAATCAAGTGATTAATTCATCAAGACTGTTTCAAGGGACGGTGAGGGTGCAATGAGGTAAAAAGGAAAGGAAGGTTAATTTAAAGCTATGTTTTGTATTTGATTGATTTAAATGGTACCAGCCTTTATATTATGTAAACCCCAACAAATATAAATGCAGAAAAGGCTACCAGTATTTAGTATTCGCCTCCATGATCTTAATCTGCGTTGGTCCTTTCGTGTGACCAATGGGGGGCGGGGTACAGCTAATAGGAAGGAAAAACGGTAAGCTGGTCAGAGGAAGAGGAGGGAGGGAGGCAGGTGAGAGGGCAGAACATTTAGACAGGTTGACCGAAGCAGAGTGAGTTGGAGGTTGAAAAATAGAGCAATTCTGCTGGAGAGAAATGAAGGATAACTGGGCAGTCCCAAGTGAATCAATGCGATGGATTTACCTTTGGACCTGATGGAAGGGGAGGGGGGTTCAATGAGCCCTGTGTGTTTAGCCCTCTGTACTAAGGACCACAGATATAGTCTGTGGAGACTCTAGTTCTACTTGAGCAGAGACATGTGTGATACACAGATGTGTAAGGAAGGAGGAAAATACCAAAATATCAAGCAATGCAAGGTCCAATACACAACATGGCAAGGAAATGCATTAGATTCAGTGCATTCAAAGTGTGATAGGACTATATATACAGGGTTACTGACTCCATTTAGATGTTATTAATATTTGCTTCTTGCGTGTAAATATATACACTATACTAGTGTGTATAAAGGGTAAATATATACACTATACTAGTGTGTATAAAGGAACTAACCCTTCCTAACATTAGATATTAAGATATAAGATAAGATATTCATTTATTAGTCCCACAATGGGGAAATTTGCAATACAGCACTACTAAAACTAGAAACCCTCTCTCTGGTCTTTTATGACCAAAATACATTTTCTGTAACTATTGATCCACAAAATGCTAACTAGTAGATAATAGCATTGAAAAATATCTACCATGTAAGCAATGTGTCTGCTCTACAACAGCTCTGCTCCATGCATCCTGTGGCCAACGAGCACTGTGTCTTAACCAGGTGGAAACACTGCCTGTCTTAATATCTTGTTTTTCATATGTGTGTCTGTGTGTGCTACTAAGTGGGAGACACCACAAAGATGTTTCTAAGAGTGCCATTTTCTTCTGTGAGCGTGTTACGAGAACTATAGAACCAAGAACAGAAACAAAGAATTGTAATAATCGTGTATCCATCCATTTGTGATGCTGATCTAAGTCCAAGCTGTAGTGGTGGGGCAAAAGACAGAGTATCCCAGACACCTATCTCCCAACCATGTTCTCCAGCACCTGCTGTTGGATGCCTTAGCACTCTTGGGTCAGGTAAGATATGTGTGAAATCTGGTTCTGCCCTGCGGCCTCCTCTTGGTCCCCAAGGGTGATCTCACAAACTCTATGAAGGAAAGTCATTTTGTTCATGCAGTGTCTATTCTTTTAACACTGCCCTGATAGATGAGAGTTGAAACATAGATCTATTGGCTTTTAGACTCTACTCCCTCATTGCAGATTTATCGGTCCATCTTGTACAGCATTATACCTTACGTTAATGACTCTCATCCCATGTGTTTCTAAGTTGCAAACAGCTGTGTGTGCAGAGGCAATCCTGAAGTAACCAAATCAGACAATTGGTCTAGGAAATCCCAAAAAGAATTGGTGACTAAGCTCACTGCACAACTTATTTTTTTTAATCTACTACATTTTTTATATTGATATTAGACTACTTTAAAATCCAAAGGCAGAATTCTACCTATATAGGCGATACATTTCTGTTAAATCCCATTTTTCAATGTATGATGAAGTGTAGATAGAGAGACAGCAAGCGAAGAAGGAACATGTTTACTCAAATGAAAGATTATTGAAACCTCTGAGCTCACAGCAAAAACTAAGTAAAAGTCTGTTCATAAAGCACAAGAATTAATGGCTGGAAGCCCAGCATGTGTGTGTGTGACAACCTACCTGTGATGATTAGGCATTCGTTGTATTCCAAGGCTTCAGTGAAGAGGCGGGAGACAATGAGTTCTGGGTTGATAAGGAACCTGATTTCTTCCTGGACCAGTCCATGTCCTGTGACTCCACCGCCGACAAACCTGTTAGCAAAATCCACCTAGTAAAAAAAAAACCAACTAAATTATAGTAATTAATGGCACAATTCCTCGGTTCTCTAGAATTATGTTATCTCTTTTACGTTCTCCTTTTTAATTTAAGTTTCATTTATTGAAATAAATTTGCGCCTGGTGTGCAGTTCATAATGAGACAGACAAAACAAACTCTGAATCCCTGATGTTAATAAATTGCCCTTTGTCCTATACATTTAATGCAGTTGAGATGAACTGTGAGGTTTGACTACTGTCACTTCTATTATTATTCTACTTAACAAATTACTCTATTAGTGTCTCCTCATTATCTTTCACCCACTGTGGTCATTTAATACAGATAAATGTCTAAGGATCATAAAGCTGCTTCCTGCTTGGAAATAATCAAATCAGGAAATCGTAGCAAAGGAAATGAATTCTATAAAAACTAAAGAGATAGTTCAAATACCAATAAAATGTACAACTAAAGGCGAGGAGAGCAGTTATACTAAATCACCTCCAATGGTTACAGACTTCCAGTATTTTTAATATTGGATGTCAATGAGTTGGCATTCCTTATAAGGGGTTACTATTACACCTAAAATAACATTAACACGAAGACAAATTACTGTTCAGATCACTGGAGATCTATAGCTGCTTGTTGGGACTCTTGTTTAAATGTAGGGAATATTTTGAAGGGATACTGGGGCTTCACTTCTTGTTTTTGTGACATGGATAAGAGGACAGCCCATTCAATCAGTCAGTGCTGCTATTTAAACAGTCTGTCAGGGGGTGAGGGTTCTGCTCACTGGCCCACAGCAACGTCAATCTGTGACAGCAAGCGTGTTTGTGTGTGCATGTGTGTATGTTTTCTTCACCTCCTTCACTCGTTCACCCCGAACCTCACCCCCTCACCCTTCAATCTCACCTCCTGACAGAATGACAGCCCACTCTGCCCTATCGAAACTCAACACATAGCCAGTGCCCGGCCTGCTAAGGGTAGCCATCAATCCGCCTGCAGGACTCCTGGCACACCAGGTCACCCCAGTGAGTTGGCTCACCCTCGTCATCTTTCCCTCCATGTGCCTCCTTCTCCCTCATCTCCCACCCTAGGGTCCTCTCCTCCGAACCTTGCCTCTCTAAGCTACTCATGTGTATACATAAGCTGTCAGCCAGAGTAAAAAAAATGCACCCTGATACACTGAGGTGCACGAGGAGAGGGGCGAATCAGAGGAGACAGATAGAGAGCCAATAACCTACACAGATACGCACAAAAATCATACACCCAGTTTTGAGCTGAAGGTGTTGGACTCAGACGAGCAATAGAGTCTATTTGACTTTTGAAAGCTGGACAGAAGGCATGTTTTGGTTCATGTTTGTTAGGTTTCACAATGGGAACAGTTGCCAAACAGGCATGCTACATCAAATCTGACACTCAAAACCAGAAATCTTGACACTGAGTTTGTTGTTCCACTTTTACAAAAAAGGAAGAAGATTCTCACCATGAGTGAGAGACAGACACTAGCAGGGGATCAGATTTTTATTATGCTGCCAAGGTAATAACTAATGTACTTGGGAAAACTGTACAGAAACCCTACCTGCAGCATCCCATATCCATCATCCTCAATCGTCCCCTCACAAGTGATATGTAGGCGTGTCAGCTGAGTCTGGGAGCTAAAAAAAAAAAAAAAAAGATGGTAAAACTTACAGTTATGCCCCTTCACCAAAGAGTAATTACACAAATATATGCATTTATTGGTAAAGGGAGAAAGTCACAACAAAATGTGCATGTGCTGAAAACAAATCTAGAGGTTTAATAGAAATATCACTTATTCTAATATCTAAGACATGAGGTTAATTAGTATTTGTTGGGGTAGTACACATGAAGGAAAGAAAGGTCAGGAAACAATGCTTCTACAGTTATTGGAATAAAATCAAATTATACATATCTGATCAAGCTTTTCTAGTCATTATTTCGTAGGAACCTTTTTTTGGAGCAAGAGCTTCACCGTCTTTAACCTCCTTGGATAAGATCCGCACATCACAAATTTGGGATTTAGTGAGACAAAGTTGGATGGGGAGTATTTGTGAAGCATCTGTGAAGCGTTCATCATTTCAGAAAGTTTCATTGTGATTAAAGTCTGAGCTTTGTCTGGGCCACTAAAAGACCAAACCCTTAATTCCCCATGTTGATTTGGTTGTACACAATGGCACATTTCTGCCATCATGTTGTTCTTCTAGCAAGATCTCTCAAGGCAGCAAAACAACTCTGATGTTGGGTTGATGTTGTCTGATTGTACTTTAGTCTGCTTAGAGAACACCAACACAATTCAAAATTGTTCAACCAAGTTTTATGGGGCATGATAGAGGATGTTTAGATACAACCTGACTACATTTGGAGTGTCAATAAATATAAAAAGAATATTTTCTGGACCAAAATATTAATATTTGACTAATTTGGACAACATATCTCCCTTAATATGAATAGTTATCTAAGGATTATGAGACAAATATTTGTAATTAATTACATTAAGTAAATCATTAAATCAAAGCAGAGAGTAATACCTTTCCCAGTTTGGTGGATTGTTCAGTACTTGTCTTGCGAATGTCACCAGACCTTTGGGCCCTTAAAAAAAAAAAACATATTCAAAAATGTTCATACACTGAAAAACATTGAGAGAAGCAATAATTGCAACACATTTCTAAATGCTTACTGGTCTGTGTAATTTTCCTGAAGTAACAGAAAAGGGTTTTCAATTTCTCGATTTTTCTTGGTGAGGAGCCTTCAAACAACCTGAAAAAGAAAGCAAAAAAGAGTTGTGTAGGTTACTGACTTTCTAAAGTAGTACATCTGAAACTCTCTGAGCCAAGAAAATGCCAACTTTTGTCTTAAATTTTATTTTTTATATATTAAATAAAATGATGTGTTACATTTTAGCAGATGAGAGGCTTTCATGTTCCACTCAGGGTCATTATCTGTAGCTCGCTGCACAAGCATGCTACAGCTAGTCATGAGTGAGGTCAAGCTTTCAAACTGGCACGATGTCTCTCCCATTTACCTCCATCCTTCATACAATGGCACTGCCTGAGGCCCTGTTTCAGTTCTTCAGTTACCATAAAAACTAGGATGGAGGGAGGAGGGAAAGAGAGAGCATTGGGTGGACAGCTTAATTCACCCCATACTGGTGCTCTCTCTCCATTAAAAGTGACCTAATCTGATGACTAATCACAGTTGTGCATTCATCTTTCCCTCCTACCACTTTCTACCCAGAGCAGTGGAGAAATAAAAACATAGGGGGGAAATGAATTTAATAATGTAATGCACTAAAAGCCCTTCTGTTAGACACTATTTAAGGCCATTCTTGCATATAAAACATGTTTTTCCCCATTTTAATTCCTTACTAATGCTCTAAGAAGCCCGCCAACCCACCTATGAGAGAGTGTAAGTGAACCACTGCTAGATCTGTCTGAGATTTTCACTATATACCTTGTTGAGAGGAGCAACTAATTATGAAAGATATAGTTACAAAATATAATGAAGCAATACTTATGTTCAATTTATTTTCTTATGCGCTGTAACCTTATTTACTATATAAGGTGAACCAGAAAACAAGGTTTCCAATTACCAACTGGGCTGTTTTCTTGCAAATGAGCTAGGCCACCCAATGGTCACTCTGTTCACAAACAAAAACAGAGGATTTTATTTCTTAATAATGGGCTTTCACTGTTGATCAAATTGTTAAAACATTTTTCCTATGTCATTTTCCTCTCAAGCAGAGGAAAACACAAGCTAAAGAGATAAGTCTCTGCCTTTTTTCCTGCCCCTCGAATCTATCCATCACTTAACGCAGGACAAACCTTGACAGTTCTGCCAAAACAGCAATCAGCAAATTGCTTGCTGCTCTGCCTGTCCAAAATAGAGCGCTACTGTAGCCGATAAGCAAAGTGACGGACACTCCCTCAATTACAGGGGAAAAGGGAGGGCCAGTAACGATCCATGGCCCATTTTAGACTGCACTGGTTGTCTTGTCTCATCTTCTCAGAGACACCAAGACTTTTATTTCTCCTCTTGCTCCTTCCTGTATTTCACTGCAGGCAGAAATGCTGAAAGTGAAGGCAGACCGGAGCGCCTGCAACCACGTGCTGGCGTGGGTCAGAAAAAGCCAGCCTTACAACTGGAATCAATGCTTACATTATTACAAGGGCCTCTTTACTTAGCCCGCCACTAACATTCGATGTGGAGACAGATATCATGCACTCATACGGATGACTGATTGCGAGAGTACGATTAAGGTTCAGATTTTAAAAAAAAGGGAGATAACGACAGGAACGTGAAGCAAATCAGAGATGATCAATATTACCATCACTGGGATTCATAAAATAATATAGCACAACCCCCAAGGGAGAGCATATGGCTAATTAGACTGCAAGATAGCAGTTAGGACCGATGCAGATTGCAGGGAATATCAAAATTACACCCTTCATGTCCTGCAAAGAGCATAAGCACTATCATAATGAGGTAAAACTAAACTGACATGTCCGAGTATGTTAGGCAACAAGACCGGAAGTTATTTCACGTCACTAATGAGGAGAAAGTGCCTCACGGAAATTGAGTTGAGACAAAATCTGGACTATGTCTAGTTTGAGGTGGCTACAGTCCGTAAGTACAGTAATAGAGCTGGTAACAAAATCTCATTTATTACCAACTCTATTACCAACCTCCACCTCACCAGCAGACATCATCTCCACTTTCTAACCATTATCATCTGTGAGATGACAAAAAAAAATCCCACCAGAAAACAGCAGATGCTGTGTACAACAGTGTAAAAGCCTCAAAAAGTCAAGATTGTGAGAAGCCAGAGATTCAGTGAGTAGACAGTATACCTTAACACAGTCTGTCAAAACATTAATTTGTTTCAATTAGCCATCCAAGGCTCTCTCAACAGACCACTGCTTCTGAGTAGATAGAAACAGAGAACACCAATTTAATAATCCTACACTCTGTAACTCACTCCCACACAAATAACACAACAAAAACACAGTGTTCACGACTTTCTGTCTAGTCTATAAGGTGACACGGGCAGTTACAGTATGCAATATTAAAAACAAGAAGTTTTCAACTATCTCTTAATAATGTTAATAATAATAATAATAACAACTTTATCTCTTTTCAAGCTAGGAGCAAACACATTTACAAAAAAAATAATTGAAAAGGTAAGCAAATCCAGCTATTAAACTTAAAATCAGTTAGTTACACAACAAAGCTGTATTATGTAAACAAATAAGACTACTTAGGTGAAAAGGCAACTCTGTAAAAATGTCTTAAGACAGGATTTAAAAGCAGAAGTCAGAGCAAATTGATCCTTGAGGTATGACGCATGTTGTCTGTGCAGCTGAAGATATGAATGAATCAACTGAGAGATAACATTTTTTGAATGACAGATAGGAGGAGAGCCACTCCACGGCCGTCCCACAAATGCCCACCCAACCCTAAAGTCTACTAATTAGCATAGTGTGATCAGTGGTATTAAATGCTGTGCCAAGGTTAAGCAGCACCAGTACAGAGCAGTGTCCAGAGTCTGCAGCCAATAATAAGTCACTGGTAACCCTTGGAAGAGCTGTTTCAGTGCTATGCAGCTGGCAAGATCCAGATTGAAAGTTCTCTAAAATGCTGTTGTTATTAAGAGAGCTTGCAGAAGATGTTTTAGAACCAGTTTCTCCAAAATTTTAGAAATGTAGGGTAATAGCAAACAATAGAATGTCAAACGTATGGAAATGTGAATAGATCTTGAAAATGTCTGTTAAACCTGCAGTCATTAATAAAGAATTTTTTTTTTTTTTTTAAACAATGTTGTGACTGTGTTGAACAGCCAGATAGACAGTAGGTTAACTCCTAAGACCCAACTACATGCAACAGCTAAAGACCCTTTAAACTCCAGTGCTGTATTGGACTTGCACTTATTAGCTGAGTAAAAACATCAGATGCACCTATTAGGGGTTTTTAAGGCAGTAGTGCCCCCTTATGGAAATAAGTTTAGTTTGTTCTGAAAGGTAGAATCACTGAAAACAGAGAGGCTGTAACACATAGTTTTAATTAATTGTGAAAATGATAATATACATCCTTAATTGTTTTCAATGCCAAAATTACAAAATTAAGAACATTAAGAAAAACACTAATGAAAACTAACCCCGGTAATAATGCCAATAAAGGCTTGGAAACATGTTGTTCCACAGTCACCAAGGACTACAACAAGTATAATGAGTCCAATCTGGCTCCTGATTGACTGCATAGTAAACTTCACTTATTCTTCTTAAAGCATGGAGATTTGGGCTACACCATTGAGTCTATATCAGGATCAATATCTGAGTCTGCAAAGATCTACTCAGACTCCTGCTTAAGGTAATGTCTTGCAAAGGGACTCAGCAAAAGACTCAAGGGGCATATCTCATTTTGTGTATAAAAAACTAACGACTGCAGCCCACTCAATTACTTTAGTGAGCTTACTGATCATTGTTGTATGTCTATCTGCAAGGGGATAGTGTGCCTTTACCTGTAGAAGTTGATCTCGGGATAATTGCAGTACTCTGACTTGCGAGAGTTGCGTCGGGGAAATGTACAGAAGAAGGCGTTGGCAAGAAGACAGGCTATTTGCTCCTGAGACAGAGTCAGGGAATGGTTCATCCGCGACTTCAGCAGGGGGATTGGCTAGAAAGAGAACAAGAGAGAAAATAGAAAATTAAATCCCAATAAAAACATAGGAGAGAGTATAGGTGTGGTGTCAAAGCAAAGAGACAAAGACTGAGGGACTGGAGATCAGAATGGGAAATGAGGAGAGACGCTGAAGAAACATAACGTTACGTGGGTGCAATACTGTAGATCTGAGGGCTAATGGGGGTAGATGATTAGCTTAGCAATCTAGCAAACAGGAGAGACAAAGGGAGTTCCATTAAGTAAATGGGTGGTAGTAATTAAGGTCGTGGTTTTCCTGCTCTCCCCTAGGTTCGCTCAGTCAGGCACACGGGCCCCATCTATCTTCACTGATTAGGGCTAAAGAGCCTACCAAGGCTGCCCAGTTAGCAGATCAATACCAGCTCTAATAACACACACTTAAAGATTAGCCGTGACGCTTAATACAGCAAAAACGAAGCGGAGAGAGACCAGAAGCTTATCCAACTGCTACAAATGATGGTTTTCTGAGAGGAGAACTGTACCAGAAACACCCCACCACCACCTGAGCATCCATGACATTCTGACTGTGGTCTCCTGCCCGGAGAGAGAGCTGAGTCACCTTTATTGAATTGAACTGAGAGCTCTGAAATAGATAACTGAATTACAAAAATAGCAATCTTGGAATTTGTACATCACGACGAATAGATGACAGAGAAGGAAAATGAAGACAAATAGAGATGACATTTAAAAGATTTGTGATATGGATGAGCTCCATTTAATGTGAATAAAAGAAGAGGGTCTCTTAGCTTTGATGGGAGTGATATCAAACTCTACATTCCCAAAATACATTGCTCTCTTTATTTTATCAAACTAGAAGAGACTAGATTTTAAATTCATAACAAGCCCTGGTTTGGTGCAGCACTGAATGCAAAAAGTAAGTTCCTCAAGTGCACAAGCATAACACATCAGATGGATGACAGGACATGAGACAGACTTCTCCTCTCTCTGCCCTCTTTTCTAATGAAGCAGCTCTTGATATGGATCCAAAAAGGGGCATTTATTATCTGAAAGTTGTAACTCATGAGCTGCTCCTGCACAACATCCACCATCTAAACCTCTTTCTCTCCTCCCTCCCCCTCCCTAAACAGACTGTGCAGATTAAAAAATGCAAAACTACACTTACCATCGTGCAGAGGCTGGGAGCAGTGAGTGCTAGCTCAACCATGTCTGGCAAAACGGACTCAAAAAGATGCTGAACCTCAGCATGCTCAAGAAACTGGAGAGAAGGAAAAAAGAGGGAAATATTGTTAAATGGGATATCTCTGTGGAGCTGACTGCCTAGTTAGGCAGGCAGTTACTCAGACTCAGCAGCCAGAGTGACTGATTAGATCTGAACTGACATTAGTGTGTAATACAACTGGTTTTTCCAACACAAATGTTAAGTAAAATCAATTCAAGTTGCAACCCAGTGACACATTTATTCATTTTTACCTTGCTAATAGTTTATATCACAACAGACATTTAATTAAAACCTTTCAAAATGTTGCTTTTTTGTTTGTTTCTTATAAGTTTACATTAAAATTCAAATATATATAATATATCAGTCATACGCTATTTTATATACAGTAGATAGTTATGACAAAACTACAACTATGGACATTTTTAAACAGTCCTATCAACAGTCCATCCCCACATTGTCTATAAATTTTTTTTTATAAATATAAAATAGAATAATAAGAAATGTCAGAGCTGATCGAGCCATGTTGTTTTCTCCATTAACTGTGCATTCATTTTTTATGGTTTGGTATAGTTTAGAAAAAGAAATACATGAGGAGCAGCCAACGACTTCATTAAAAGTTGAAATGTTATAATAAAGGTTTGGCAGTGAGTCCAATAACAGTAACCAATATCTGAGGAAAAACACTCAGTTGTCTCATATCCAACAAGAAGAATCAGTGTCGGTAAAGATAACAGAGGGTTATTGTTGTTATGTGGTTCTCCTCAGATATCAATAATTCCAACCCTGCACTTCACTTCAGAAGTGAAAGAAGAAGAAGAAATGCTGCAGAGAAATGCTGCTACTCGCTACACAGAACCTGTTTCAGAAGAAACTACCATCAATCTGGCACTGAGCCTGCCACAGCCAAGGCAACCATACTTCAGCCTATAGCTTACCTCAGCATCCATCTGCAGTTCCCTCTAAAATAAACATCCAGTTATTCCATCATAGACCCAGATTTACAACGCAATCACTTATGAGTGTATTGGCTTCGAATGTCACTGTCATCAATCACTTGCCTTATTCTATCAAGGTAAGCAGGGGACCTCGCACTGATTAAATGGACCTTCTGGACCAAATGCAAATGACCAATTGTGGAGAGAGATTGGCAGAGTGGTTTGATTTCCAACAGGAAGTCTTTGCTGGGTGATTTGGTCGGGGGGGCATTTATATGGCTGCAGAGCAGGTCTGACTAAATGCTGTCAGAAGTAATGAGCTGGCAGACATCATATAGCGCTCCTGTGGGACTAATAGATGGTAGTTGGTGATGCGGCAGGATGAGGGTAGAGAGATGATCCCCCCAGCCTTTCCACAGCTACAGCAGCCGGCCGCAAGGGTAACACACAACTTAACCTTCCACATCGATATACTGTGTATGAGTTTTAGCAGGACAGTCCAGATTTACTGCTGCATAAGCTAATGATCGATTACACTCTGATCTTCCATCCATTCTGCTCCTAACAAGTTATCTTCATATCCTGGCAGTTCCAACTAAACAACTCTTGGTTTTTACATTTTAATTTAGGGGATCAAGAAAATGTTTTTCAATGCATTAAGTGAACCTTTTTTCATATTTATTATAAGAGCAAGATTTTAGGTTGACAAACTGACATTTTAAGAATTTTTTTAATTTTTAAGATAAGATAGAAAAAAAGTGACAAGGCACAGAAGTGAGAAGAAGAGTGAAAAGTGTGTTGTTGTCATCTTGATGCTGAATGTTCATGAACTCCATTGGAACATTAGCCGTACTTCCTCCTGGACCGGATTCCTACTCAGCCCTCAGACATTTATCAGAAAGTGACACAGTGACAGTTTCATTTGGCAGGGGAGAAACACTAAGACAATTTACAGACAAGCCCTAATTTGGATATCTCTTTTTCCCCCCCTATGGCTATTACACGTTGAGCGGAGTGTCAATCACTGGCCCAGGGGCAATGTACCTCTTGACAATTACCACAGTGATGCACACATCTTGTTCTAGATTTAATAAGGTGTTCTTGATTCAGGAGTAGAACGGTTAGGATTAAACTCACCAAAAACTACACCAAATTATGAGTTCTTTTTTAAAAGCAGGACAATGTATTCTGACAATTATTAATAGATTGTGTGGCCCAGCATCAGAGAATAGCTGTAACTTCAGTCCATATGATTCTTCCCTACATTAGAATGTGCGTGACAGACAAATCACTTAGGATGGTGCATGTTTGCTGTTGAATGGCAGCTGTTAATCATAATCAAGAGTTGGCATGATGGTCTGAGTCTTCATCCTGCATCCATCAACTTGTTGCAACCAGTAGGTATTCTGCGTCTGTTCATATTATTCAACACATGTATGTGTTGATTAGAAATGTAAATTCATTGATTATTTTTCAAATAAA
Source organism: Scomber scombrus (assembly GCF_963691925.1). Classification (NCBI taxonomy): domain Eukaryota; kingdom Metazoa; phylum Chordata; class Actinopteri; order Scombriformes; family Scombridae; genus Scomber; species Scomber scombrus. Next base: position 15,612,854 of record NC_084981.1, on the reverse strand, counting down.
ACACCCTGTTCTCATGGCTGTTTCACTGCTGCAACTAACAACTAACTAACATTATTTTCATTGTCGATTATTTTCTCAATTAATCAATTTGTTTGATCAATGAAATGTTGATTATTGCTTCACAAAGCCCAAGGTGATGTCTCTAATGTCTTCTTTTGTCCTGCCCTACAGTTCACAACTTAAAAGTATTCAGTTAGGTCATAAAAGACTAAAGAAACCAGAAAATATTTACATTTGAGAGCTTGAATCAGAGAACTTAAAGATTTTTTTCTTAAAGAATGACTCCAAATGATTAATAGATTATCAAATAGTTGGCAATTAATGTAATAATTGGCAACTAATCAATTAATTGACTAATCCTTGCAGCTCAACATTGACTTTTGTTCACTTTTGATATTCAAACCTTCAGTTGTCCTTCTCTTGTTAGGACGGCCCCTCTTTAAAAAAAAATTTTGGCAGCAAATGCGTGAAAAATAGGGGGGGGGGGGGGGAATACCTCACTCTGGGCAGTGAGTGGACAGCTCGAGCCGCTGACGCAATAGACTTCTGGAAGGGCAACTTTCTTGCAGGCCTTACTTAGCATCCTTACAGATTTAATAGGTCCTTTTAATTAAATTGGATTAAGCTATAAAATGGCTCAGGCAGCTATTGATCTACCAAGTGCACTGCTTTACACTAAAAAATGATTTCAGAGAGGAGAAGAAAAAGAAGCCCATTTTGGAATGGTCTGTGTTTAGCTAAGTAATCAGTGATGAGAAGGGACAGGCATCAGATATCTGACTGAGCTGTAATATGTATCAAATGCTTCCACTTAATTGTAAGAGCTCCATTAAAATAATTATCTTGTTCGTGGTAGCTCTAAACAAGAACAACAATGAACTTACCCACAAAGAATGACAACAAACTGAGTGCTTTGATTAAATGTAGGTTACTAAAGGCTTCAGGCTGAGTTTGATTTGCTATCCATTCAAAGACTCTTCTTTTTTCCTTTGGCCACTTCGGATGGTAATAGAGTAGGGCTGCAACCAACTATTATTTTCTTTACCGATTAATCGACCAGCTATTGTCTTGATTAATTGTTTGGTAAATAAGAGTTTGAACAAATAGCAAAAAATCCCCATCACAAGTTCCTATAAAATGTATTGTTTTTAATTGAGCAACAGTCCAAAACCCCAAGATATAAATTTAATCATCACAGAAAATTAAGAAAACCAGACAACATTCACATTTGATAAGCTTCTTAAAAAAAAAAGACTGTAGCTGGAAATCCTAAATATAATAAACCATTTTAAAACTAGTTTTGTAACAATGAAAAACAGGTAAATATTCACACATATTCCCACAGAGGAAAAAGTTTCTCTAACAACACATATGTAATTATAGTCCCAATTTGTCTGAGCAAGTGTTAAAGAGAGAGGAGATAAAAGGAGAGACATTCCCCTGGTTCACCTGCAACAGCTGCTGCCGCCATGCTCTGCGCTCATCTGTCCTAACTGTATGATATATATTTGCTCCTATGAGACTTTCAGGTGCTGGGAAGGGACGATGCACACTGGTGGGTTTACAGGTAAACAGAGAAAAAGCAGACTCCCCTTGCTATAACAACTCTAAATTGGTATCAACTGCTTTATTCTTTATTGTGTTAAATTTGATTTTATTGAGCTCTCCCATTCAAAAGATTATATATTCAAATGAAGATAAACACTAAAGAAATGTTTTGGGAACACATGTTCAGTTGACTTTAAGAAGCCATTTTGTCTTCCTGCTGTGTTTTGTTTACCAGCCTACCCTTAAAGAAAACAAAAAAAGGTAACAGTCATATGTTTTATGCAGCTTACCTCTGTGCAAAGAAGGTTCAGGGCAGTGAAGTCCCATTTCTTTGCATGGGCTATGTTGTATCTCAGTATTGCATCCTGAAGAGGAGAATTAGGAATTATATATTCATAGCAATTGTATGAATTTATATAATGTATGATACCATATGGCAGCAGATTAACAGCAGGTTTAATCCAGAAGAATATGTAGGATCACAAATTCTAAGTCTTCTTTTAATACCTGTTGTAACAAGCTATGCAAATGGTAAATGGACTGTACTTATATAGCGCCTTTCTAGTCTTTTCGACCACTCAAAGCGCTTTACACTACAACTCATTCACCCCATTCACACACATTCATACACTGATGGCAGGCAGCTACCACGCAGGGTGCCAACCTGCACATCAGAAGGGAGCTAACCATTCACTCGCATTCATACACCGTTGGCACAGCAACGGGAGCAATTAGGGGTTAAGTGTCTTGCCCAAGGACACATCGACATGTAGACTGGAGGAGCTGGGAATCGAACCACCAATCTTCCAATTGGAGGACGACCGCTCTACCTCCTGAGCCACAGCCGCCCTATGCAAACTCTGCCATCCTGTGGTTGTTCATGGAATTACTTTGTATCTTTGAAACTGCTGTGATAGTTCAATTGGAATAATTTATGAGCAGAAATTCTCCAATAAAGAAATGCTGACCAAACGAGCAACATACTAGTTGAGAGGGACATTCTTATTTAATTAGCCACTACGATTAGTTCAATTCGAATAACTTGAAAAGGCATCTTGTCCTCACTGTTTTGGCCTTCCATCCACACTAAGCTGATTAATTTCACAACCAAAAACAATGCTTTCAGAAACACTGACTGGGTGGAAGACATCTCACAGTTTAGTGTGGATGTGAAAATCAAAGCTTTTGCCAAAATTATGATGAATGCCTACACAGACATGCACAGTAATGTTAAGAAACAAACTTTATGTCATTAATTCACTGTCTGCTGTCCCTCATTTACAAACTTAATGGCGTGTAAAGATCTACTGAAACACAATATAGGTTATCATGGAGAGGAGGAAGAGCCAGAACAGAGCTTTTCAACTACTGAGGGCAAGCAGAGGAACAGTTAGCAGTTTTCTTAGGTCTTGTCATTTTACTGGGGACAGAAAACTTCGGTCCAGCCCAGCAATGCTGTCTTACCCTCACATCCAGAGAACTTTTGAACCCTCCCTGCAGAGCAGTTTGGATTAACTCCCACCGACTTTGGACACCACCTCCATCCTACAAGACAGAACATAATAATGATAATAATAACTTTATTTGTATAGCCCCTTTCATATAAGAAATGCAGCTCAGAGTGCTTTACAACAAAATAAATTAGATGCACCAAGTGTTTCACATGAGAAAGACATAAAAAGGACATAAAAGTAAATGTGAACAAATAAAACCCACTTGATAACATGAACAGAAATAAGATACAATAAAGAGAAAATGCAATACAAAGAATGTATACTTCAGTAGTGCTAATTTGAGACGTAATAAGTAAGAACTCAGAAAGTACTTCACCCTCTGTACATAATCCATAAATCGGCACTTTGGTCTCTGAAGCCATAAGCAAACAGAACCGAAATAAGCCTCTTTCAGCTTATGCCATGGCATTTTCCCTCAAGCTTAACCTTACTGTGGGTCTTATCTGTGTAGGGCGCAACCCAAGGCTGTCCCGGGAAAAAAACACCCTTAAAACACACACACCGTTTTTTCTCAAACGTACCAACTACTGACCTCACTACCCTTGTAATATGAGATGAGAAAATAAAACTTCATAATAATGAGAAAATAAAGTGAGCAAAAACCTCATTTAATAATATTAATAAGAATAAAATATAATAAAAACAAGTATAACACCCTGTGACACATAAAATAGAGTACATCTTGAATAGTAATAAGAGTAAAATAAAAACATACGAGCAGTACTGCGTGAAGTAGACTGAGAGAAAAGCTAGTTAAAGGCTAAAATGCAGAGTTGCAAGTTTTTTTCTTTAAAAAATATTTAGCGAGCTGGCTTCACGGATATCTAAAGGTAGTGTGTTCCATAGTATGGCGGCGTGGATGACAAAAGCTACATTCCCGAATTTTCTTTCGGCTGTTGCTGGGAACCTCAAATAAACCAGCAGCAGATAACTTGTAACTTGGTTCTAGCATAGTAAGGGTTTTGTATGTAAGGAGAAGGACCTCAAAGTAAATTCTAAATGTTAGAGGAGGCCAGTGCAGAGCAGCTAAGACTGGACTAATGTGTTGAGCTGCAGAGTTGAGCTGCAAGTTGTCTTGGGATGAATGGATGTACTTTAGCTATATCTAAGGTGAAAAAAAATGTGTTTTCATCACCTTGTTAATAAGCTAGGATCTGAATTGAAGATAACATCAAGGCTTGTAACCTCATTTTTAATCCAGGAAGTTAATTTCGCCAGATTATTGTACAGCATTTCTCTTTTTGTTTTGGGGCCCACTAGAAGGATCTCAGTTTTTCTCATTTAACTTTAAGAAATTATTGCTCATTCATTTATTTGCCAGAATGTAGCAATAGAGTTTATAGTTGCAGCATCATTTGAACTCACAACACACAAAATGCACATTACTTTAAAATAATGTTCCTGCAGTAATTAACCTTGTTCTAAATCTGCATGTTCGGATCGCATGATATCATGCAGTACTAGAACAGGACTACAACTCACATACCTCTGTCTCCATAGGAAACAGATTCTTTTCAGAGCAGGGCATCTTCACAGACACATCATCCCAGGCGTCTTTGAACTTGGTGGGGTATGAGACAGGGACTTCTCCCTCTCTGAGGAGATCTGTCTGTAACAGTGAAAAAATTATTTTTTCAAATTAATTACAAATAACTGCTGTTTATGTAGCAGCAATAAATTAAAAAACACTAGACACAAAGTATGGTACTAATCTTATGGAATTCACAATGGCAGCCAGGCTTTAACACCACAGTCTCCTTTCCTTTAAAAACAATTAATGAGATTGCTTAATTGGCGTGACGCCTTTTTTTAAAGCTGAATACATGGATAAGGGGCATACAAGCTTGTTACTTGTCTTAAAAAAAGTCAGATAACAAATATATTCTGTCTTTGCTGGCTGACTGAAAAACTTAAAAAGGTGTTTGTGTAAAGGCATGATTGATCAAAAGTAATTAAAAATATTACTCTTGATTTAAGGGGCTGGTTGGGAGAGTCAAGTTTGGGTCATATTTATAAAAAAAAGTGGTGGCTACACAGCAGCACTGACAGTTTTCCTGTGAGACTAGCGGAGGAGGACACAGTCTGATAGGAGCATTACTGACAAGAGGCCTTAAGGGAATCATTGAGGAGGACTTTGATCTGCCCAGCACTGTCTCCCTTTTCCTAATTCCCACTGTCAGTGTCTAAACCAACCCTTTTACATTCTCTCTTCCACTTGTCTTCGTCATTGAAATACCATTAAAATGTAATCCCACCGTTTTTTTCAAACTGCAACAATCACATAAAAATAAAGAACACAAACAGATGTAGTGTTTGCTAACTCACCCTGACTGTGACAGTGTGGTTAGGCAGTACTTTCAGGTGAGACAGAGGGGGGGCACACTGGGGCATTCTGTTCAGCTCATCTATGGGTGTCCCGAGCCATCCTCTGTCCATGTTATGCAATGCAAATGACACACTGTACAGGACAAAAGCAGAACAGTGTACTACAATATTAAAGGAAGACACTGTGAGCATAGTGGAGCTAACACACAATTTGAAATGTGATTCAACAATCTAAATGAAAAAAAAAATTGCACAGAGAGGTGAAAATGTTGAGGTACCTTTCAAAAGTTGCACCTGACTGGCCTCCAATTAAGTCCTGGCTCATATCAGATGAGCCACTGCATTCTACCATCTCAGCTTCTTCAGTTCCCATGGCAAGCTGATTGACTCTTTCTTTGTCCAAACCTCCAGAATCAGAGTCTTTGACAAACTGCTGAGCTTCCTTTACCTGAGCCTTTGTAAAGCCAGAGTCCTCCGCACAAGCACTGCCATCACGATCCCTGTCTGCAGAGTTGTTAACAGGCAGCGTTTTACAGACAGGGCTGTCAGGACTCAGCATCTCCACATCACTGGGTGTGCTTACACCCTTCCCCGGACTGATACTAAGACATAGGGTGAGTTTTGGATTGGGGGAGTGTGCAGCAACACAGGTTGTTTTAACAGGGTGGGGACCAGGCGAACTGGGCCTCTTAGATTTCTGCACATTAGAACAGTGTGTTTGAGCTGTGTGAGCTGTGTTCGAGTCGGATTCATCCAGCCCACCTGCAGACCCACCGTCCACTGAATTCTCAGATGCTTTGTCAACATGTGAATCCCCTGTTTTTACACAGTCTTTGTCATGCTTTTGTGGTCCACAAAAGAGCTCATCCTTTTCATTTGTAAGGTTTGGTTTTGAAACATCGTTCTTCACACCGTCTGGCTTGACGTCAGCAGTCACGCTGCAGCAGAACATGAAGAGAACAAAGTTTCATAGTCAAATATTATCCTTTACGAGCTCATTGCATCTGCCCTTTAGCCAAAGTACACTTTGTAACCCCTCATTATCAAAGTACATTTACATTCCTTATTTAAACACACTATATCCTAATGTTCACTGGACTGCTTTACCTTCTTTGAGAGGCCATTGCTTCATCCATCTTTGACAGGTCAGACAAGATGAATCAACAACAGCTGCTTGAGAAAGGGGAAAAAAACATATTTGAAACATATTTTTATACATGCCTGCCAAGATGTTATTAGCTTCCTACAACTAGAGCCAAATACAACCCCTAAAATGTGTTTCTGTTCTCGGACAGAATCTACATTGAGACCTTGGAAAGAACAGCCAGTAAAACTTAAAGAGGTGTCTTTGGGACTTTAATGGGTTCACTTTCTCGGGTCATGAAGCTGGGCTGCTAGTCGGGATGATCGTGTACATAAATAAAGTAGTACCAGCTTTCATTTCAGCCTATTGCCTTCAGTCATTTTGTGTATGCTCAGCAGCCCGCGAGGAGAAACTAACCCAAAGACGCTACAACGAGCTAGCTAACTAACCGTAACCTATGAAGCTAGGTTACTTTTAGCATTACTCTCACATTAACATTATATCATCAACTGTGGGTGGCACAGTACTTTGTCCCGAGTGATATGGTGAGCAGCTCCATAACGCAGATAACAGCAACGTAATTCAAGCTAGCAGGGCTGACTCCATTAAAACAAAACGATACAACTTACAAGCATGCCCCCTCTTTGTGTGAGGCTTCTGAGTCGGGTGCATTAAATAATTATTTATTTATTTAATTTAACACACAACTATTTCTCTCTCCACACCTCGTATCACTCCAAATGTTATTGTCCAGTTAGTGGTTTACTGCCGCTTCGTTGTTGTTGCAGCTGTTGCTGCGCCTTGACGGCAGGAACACCGGGACTAATCAGAAGCGTTCTTCACTGGAAAAGAGGCGGGATCATGAGATGGTATCGTAGCAACTCGGTCGAAAAAGGAGTGTAGTGTCGTGCGTGCAACCGTCGGAGTTTTTAATAGACTAAAGTAAAATTACGATATCCATCTTTCTAAAAATGTGACTGTTCAATAATTAAAAATTGTTAAAACTACTTAATTCTATAATAATAATAATAATAATAATAATAATAATAATACTTATTATTATTATTATTATTATTATTATTATTATTATTATTATTATTATTATTATTATTATTATTATTATGTTGGATCTATTTGTTGTTCCTGTTGAATTTAATAATTAAACGTTAATTTATGTTTGTTTGTTAGTTAGTTTGTTTTTGCTCTTTGTTTTGAAGAATATAACTGAATTAGTTTGATGGTATAATGGTAGCATTGTTTTGGTTAATTTGAGTACTGGTTAATGCTTTTGTTTTGAGGGTGCTGGGCAGCTTGGGTGGATTCATTTCTATAGGTAAACAGGTATAGGACCAGCAGGCATCGGGAAGGGCGTATGGTATTTTACCATGTAAGATTAATTCCTGAGGTACATCAGTGGCCGTTTGATTTTGAGTTTATTCATTTATTTTCTTCTTATTATTATTTTTGTTCACGTTAAGAACAGACTGCCACTACAAATAATAATAATAATGATAAAAAATAATAAAATAACAATGTCCAATAATTTTCCACAAAAAAAATAAATCCTTCTCCCTCATTCAAAATTCCATAATCATAAATAAATATATTTCATCTCAAAAGTTTTTTCCTGCTGGACACAAGACGTTTCCTACCTCACAGTTAAGATAATTTTCAGTGCAGTGTATGTAAGTTTCCACACATCACACTAGTGTAAATTCAATATTGTACCAAACTATTTGTGATGCCACAAATCATGCTCTGCACATACATAATGTTAAACAATGAAGGTCAAACAATCAACTGTAGGAACAAGAAAAACTTTAGACTTTAAATAAGTATCTCTTTTTCTATGTACTGTATACAGTATATGCACACAAGTATATGTGTAATTAACTAAAAACTTCTCATAGCACTTACTTGTTTTGGTAGCTAAAATGGACATGAAAATGACTTTTTTGTTTTGTTACAGCTAACTTAATGTTGATGAAGCACAGACATTCACACGTGCTGAACATAACAATAACACATTTTATTAAAATATCTTGACATTCTTGATTTTTGTTTTAATTCAAACATATGAGAAATACATTGATATACAAGAGATACAAATAATACTGGCAGTGCAAAAAATAAAAGCAGCTTTGATTATGTGAGAGGAAAATGCTGAGTCCCTGTCTGATCTGGTATCAGTAGAGAAAGATATTGTATATTTTTCTGAGGGACTATAACAGTTTAAGAGGATTGTAGATTCTGCAGCAGGAGGACAGACAGCTTCCCTGCAATGCTTCTTAGGAGAAAGGCTTCACAATCTTCATTGAGATGTAGTTCTGTGGATATGGAATAGACATTACACATTACATTTCAATCAGACTAGGAAATACAGAGAAAATAAATGCATGATTAAAAAATTGAGTTTAAGAATTTTTCAAATCAAGAAATTGAGAAAATGGAGTGATCTTACAGGTAGAGAGTAGAGCAGGATCCCCAAGAACAACAGAACCAGCAGAAGAACAATCGACAAGATGAAAATCCATTTGAATCTGCGCCAGACTATGAACTTCAAGGTCTTGCAAGGGTTTGTAAACCAGAAGAATGATGTGTCCGGGCGGCTGTTGAACAAGAGACAGACAGAAATGTTCACACAATGTAAATTCATGCAAAACAATTCATAATTTAGTTTTTTAGGAGCCACATCTTTTTACTTTGGTTCGTCCAGTTTGGGATTCATGTTGGGCTCATCTCTGCCTTTCCCAGCTGGTCTCTCTTCCATCTCCTTCTCCTCCACTATTTCCAGGGTCATCTCCACTTTCCCCTGTGAAATATTGAAACACAGTCACAAACAGGGACTAGGAAAATATAACTAGGATCTGTGCTGTGGATATTAACATACACCAAGCACATGTTTCCCATCCTGCTCGATGGCACATGGCCACCAGCCTCGTACAGACTTCTGGGAGAAGAGTGAGTTGGGCTGTGGTTTCTTGGAGGAGATTGAGCCTCCCATTCCTGGCAACATCTTCAGGTTGCACTTTTCTGGGCTCTTAGCAGGAGGGATCAGATTGAGTAAGTCCAGCTCAACTGAGCCTGTCACAGACATATGGATAGAAAATAAGTATTTGACTTTCTGGCGCATGTCGTAGATACAATACACACATTATTGTAGTTGTCAGCCTCTGAAAACGTTCCGTTTGCATGCTCAGGGCATAAATTGAGGGAAAATAATGATGATATTTCACCTAAGTAGTCATCCAGCGAGAATTTGTCATTGTCCCATATCTGGACGATCAACTTGGGAGGAATTCGAAATTCAGTTTTGTCCAGATTCCAAAAGTGTTCCTATAAACAGACAGAAAACAAACCAAATGACATGGTTATAAACAACAATCACTCAGTGTTTTGTTCCTGCTCCATGATTTCACTCACCTTTCTTGAGACAACACACAGCTGTTCTGCAGGCAGGTACTCAAACTCAAAGATGAACCTCCAGTTGAAATTTCCATCACCATCCAGGGACCTGTAATGAACATCAGTTTTCTGCTTGTCCTCCTCCATTCCTGGCATCCACCTAGGACACATGGCACAAATAAGTTTGTTTTAAGCGGTACAGCATATTGATGAAAGTAACTGCAAATGTAACTGTACCCTTTGACATAGATGTCACTCATGTTTTCTCCAGTGATGCTTGTTTCATCCAGAATGACGTCAGTTGTGTTCCAAATGATGCCCCGCAAGAAATACCTGTTTAAAAGATTTCATTATAGTTCATCCTTCAATGCGTTAAGTTAAAAGCTTATTTTGTCAAACGTTTCCTACTTCTTCGCTTTGCGTGGAGTGATATCACATGGAGGCCCTGGCAAACCAAGGTTCTTGGGGAACACGTCCACCCACATTTGAATTTGTCCCTGCATTTGCAGAAAAAAAGGATGCCTCATTTAAACAAAACTTATCATGCAGTAACATTCATATGATTGTTTTACAAAGCTTTATATTTGTGTCTTTGCTACAAATAAAGTTTGAGTGCTGTTGTTTTAACCTGGGACAAATTGGGTTGGTGGGAGCTGTGCAGGGTTCTGGTCTCAACATGCTCAGGTGCCAAGCCCTGGTCTCTGAGAACATGCAGGGCCAGTCTCTCTCTCGCTGGTCCCAAGTGTGGGTGGATCACAGTGTTAACTTCTGCAAGTGACACAGCAGTCCATAAAAGACAATGATGAAAGGATATTATGTATTAAAGACACAGCGAACGTGATAATAGAAGTAATATATCCACAAATAATAAATAGTGACAAGCAGTACCAAAATCTTGCAGGTTGTATAGTTTTCCTGAGAAAGACATTGAACTGCCGTCTCCTTCTATGTTTGGAGGAGGGATGCCTTTCACCCTGGCCACATTCTGGAGGATCTGAGAGGGCTTCAGCTGGTCTCTCCATTGATTAATTCCTGAGCTGTAAGAAAATGGTACCAATAAAGCCTTGTGCATCTCATTTGACTTTAATCAGAATAGAATACAGGCAATGTAGGGTGTATCAGCTTTACTGAAGATGTAGTATCTGTAGTCACACTTCACAAATGCAAGTGCAAATAAATACACAAAGAGCTCATACTTACACACAGTATGTTTGAGGCAGGCCGCAGCAGGACCTGAAACGGGACAGAAGTCTATTCTCCAAATCGATGATTGTCTCACCCACTTTTTCATCCCTGCTCAGTAAGTCGTAGTCATACACAGAAATCTTAAGATCCTTGTCCTGAGGCAGGAAGCAGGACAGCTCAAACATCCTGGACAAAATTGGAGGACATCACATAATGAGTGTGTTGCTCTTTCATCTCTCTTTACACAAACTCATAAACTCCAAACTGGCCTCAATAATTTGAATGATCAAAAAATTCTAAATCAACAAAAAGTTTTGTGAGCAGGACATATCGGTGTCTCACCTCCCAAACTCTGGATGGAGAGTGTTTGGTTTGTAGTTATCTCTGTCATCCACTGTTTTCCTGCCCAGTGTAATCTTAATGTATGGGTCACACTGAAATGAAAATGCAAAAAAATATGATCTTAGCTTAAATGGCTTCAAACATCTTTTTCACTGTACATACACATATACAGACGGGGGACAAATTAAAGGAAAAACCTGAATAAAAAAGTGGAGAAACAAAACAAATGCAGATGCTTCTGTGCAACAGCGCTCACTGAATGGCTTGGTGAGAATGAAAATGATGTGAATAAAATACTCTGGCCTTTACAGTCATCAGATCTCAACCCAGTTTTTCAATCAACATGTAAGACAATGCTATCCACCATCTCCGTAAGACCAAATTCTATAATATAAACTTTCATCTACAAATTTATTTAGTGATGTCTGTAATTGTCTCTGATGCTGTATGCCATTTTGTTGTGTCTGGCTATTATTGTTATTATTGCAAAACAGATTTCCATCTCAATGAGATTACCTAAATAAATAAAGGTTGTATATAAATGAGTGAATATCTTGTGGGGGAATGGTGTTCATCCTTCCAGTAGAGTTACATTGACTTGGTAAGGGGAACTGGAGCTGTTCTGAAGGCTTGTGGAGGCCTGACTCCATACTAAGACACTTAATCTTGTTTTTTTCTTTTGTTGGTCACCCATCTGTACACATTAATACAAATCTAGGGCATAGTTGCAGTTACATTTTTTAATCAATAAACAAAGGTGGTTGTTAAGTTGAGCTTAGTGTAAAACTCACCATGCCATTTGTATCCTTAGGCTGCAGGTCAAAACAGCGCACCACATAAAGTCTGACCAGACACTCCTGAGGTCCACTCTCAGGAAGCTCTCTGAACTGGCGGGGTGGAGCCGACACCCCTGGGTCATCAGACAGTGGGTAAATCTTGAAGGAGCCCTGTATACCACCAAAGAGGACAGCACCATTAGTTATAACATTAGTTATAACACCTCATCTTTTTGGGTTTAGAATGATTACAGGCTTTAAGCCTTAAAACTCTCACAGGAACTTATCCACATCCCTTCTCATGTAAAAATAGATTGTGGAGTTGGAGACGATAAATGGGCAACTTTAACCACCACCCGAGGAATAAACTGTCAAAATTAAAGAAGCTACTTGGCTGTCCAATACATTAACAAAAACTGGATCATTTTATTCCAGAATCAAATATTTTTTTTATTTTCCCATGTCCATTAAGTATGTATCCTAAAATCTGTTTATTGATATTGTGCCATATCCACTTTAAAATGCAACATTATTACCCATTCAAAGTGGAATGGTCTTTAATATACCAATGATACAATTAAAAACTGTAAAAACAAACATAAAACATATACAGTGTTTAATAAGAGTAAACCCTAAAAAAAAATATATCCTATCCTATAATCATATTCCTGAAAATACAAGTCAGCTGGGCAGCAATCCCAATCTGCAGGTTATACACATTTGAGACACCTTCCAGTGTCTCAAAGTTTACAGCAAATTATGTACACCTGCCAAAACTATTCATTGAGTTTAGTTGAAATTCTTAAATTGTCCACCAGGGAGCGGGAAAAGGCTATGAAAAGTAGCTCTGCAAGTAGAGACAGCTCATATTGCCATAGTTCAGTGAAAGTGGAAGGCTGTAATACTTTCTCAGTGTTTAGCTTCTTTACCTTGAACTCTCCCACCACTGAAGGATCATCTTCTCCATCTTCAGTCTTTCCTCGCAGTAGTTTGAAAGTGCTGCAGAAGTCAGTGAGTCCTTTGAATTGGGCCACCTCTTCTAGTTCACTGTTAAAAACCTGAAAACCACAAAACACAGTAATGCACAAGGTCAACAAGCCACATGCCACATTACAGTTTCCTATGCAACCAACCACAGATCTAAAAACACAGATTACATCTACATATACCAGTGCGTTATATTGCACAAAACACAGTCAAACTTTATTTTGAGCTATACCTTATCCTCAAGGTTTCAGATAACTCCTAATTTTAAGAACCAAATTCTGTATTTTGCTAACGTCTGACCGTTCATGTCAGTATCTGAGGATATACAATTGTATGCAAAAGTTTGGGCACCCCTTGACAAAAAAGATATTTTGGTGATTTTTTAACTGCTTTAACAGCTCAATTTCCAATAAACAGTTGTATTAGACCCAGTATTGTTTCTTCTGAGTATACCTACAGGTCAGCTCTCTTTATCCACTGGACAACTGACTTTAATGTGTAAACTTTTGCTTCTAGTAAGGCGATGTATTCTGTTCCAGTGGATTCAGTAGAAGCCTCCCTCGATTACACAATGGTACAGGGAAACATTTAAGGTTTTTCCTATGGAAAATCTCAGCACTATTTTAAAAGGTAACAACAGCGTCATTTATGGCAGTGCTTTTTTGATTATCTTCCCAGTCTGAGACATTGTAAAAAGAATCTGAGACTATAAATATATTTTTGTATAAAATATTATGTTTTCTTTTCAATATCCTAAAGAGACTGTGTTAAAAACTCACCAAAATATATTATTTGTCAAGGGTGCCCAAACTTGTGCATACAACTGTATACAACTGAAAAGTGCTGTTGACAGACTAAAATCCCATTCCATCACAGTTCACAGGCTCTATCTTTTAACCACCACAAACATAACCACAGATTGAATCATATCTTGTGTTTTCAAAATGTGTGATGACATGTTCTCACTTGTAATGTGTCATATCCCTTTTTCAGGTACGGCCCACACTTCTCTTGCTCTCCCACAGAGGCATAGAACTTACTCCACCAGTCTACTGTATCCTCTTCCTACATGATGGAAGGTAACAATTAAATTAGTATTGTCAGATATGCTATTTATCAATTGCGTATCTTTGAAAAGATAAAGTCTCACCTTTTCAGCTTGAGCCTGCAAAGTGGGATGCGAACAAAAATAACATTAATAAAAAGAAGCAGATGGGAAATATTGTCTCCCTACTTTTGTGAGTGCAATATTATTTACCTTAGTTGTCACGATTGGACTCTTCTCAATGTCTATGACAACATCTCCCTGTGCAGCCGTTATCATTGCCACTAGAACGTTATTGGAAACAGGATATGATTCATTTCTAGTGTACTGTATGTAGCTGTATGTATGCGTGAAAATCCATGCATGTTTGTACCTCTAGCAGACATGCAGAATTCATCATTAATGCGATACGGGTCACAGCGGAACTCCTCCAGGCAATCAATGGTACATTGACCCACTACAGGTTTCCTACCGAAGGGTCGGTGGTCGATTACTTTCAGGACAATAGGAGGGGTGTACATCTCCTCTTTAGGAAGAAGCTAGGTGAAATAAGTATAAAAAAGGACATGCAAAAAGTATTTAAAATCGACAAATGAACTAGTTATAAGTGTATGAATATTTGGAGTAGGACTAGAAGGTGTGTGGGTTAGTACCACTTTGAGTAGCAGCACAGATCCGGGGAAGTTGGGGTTCTTTTTGAAGTTCTTGATAATGGCGGTTTGAACAATCTCACCACCACATTCCACTATCAAACTGGGAGAGGAAACTGTGGCCAACTGGTAAGTCTTCATGTTCCTCAATCCCCAAGTCAAGACCTGAGATCAAATAAAAACACATCAACACACAAAACCAGACTGGGCAGATTAAAATACTAGGATGGCGGTAGGAGATAAGTCAAAGGAGGGAAGGGAGTTACAGATGAGAAATGCAGCAGAAAGGGTTGGGCTGGTCTTGTCTGATCATGTCATGTGTGTGATGGGAATTTATAGCGGCTGGCAGACAAGCTGGATGAGTGGATGATGTACCTCAATCGCAGTAAGCTGCACTACAGGCCTGATTCCCTGGGGAACCATGTAGAGGTTCTCCCCCCGCCGAGGAGGGACCAGGGGCAAATCTCCCTCATTCACCTGGAGAGCAAAGCAAAGCATCATCTTCTAAGTGTAGTGTCATAAACGTTGTTATGTTGCAGTACAATTGAAATTCTTTAATGTCTTCTTTACCTTGTCCTTCAGTAGAAGCTCAGCAGCCAGCAGTACATCTCCTGCATTGCGACCTTTCTTGGTGACTGGGAACCACAGCAGCTTTGGGCTGACAGCCACACTGGGGTTCAGTTTCACTACTGGGGGGCAGGTACAGCGACCCATGGCCTCATCTTTACCCTAATGAATAAAGTCCAGCAGCACACAAAAACATCCAAATCCATCATGAACTTCAATTGCATTTCTAGAATAAAATGTTTGCATGTATCTAATGATCTGATTAATATAAATATGTCACTTTAAGAATATCACGCACCACTTGATCGCTGTCGTACAGCTCCAAAACTACATCAGGAGGACTGCGGGCAATGGTCTGCGGGTCTCCATAGATTTCAATGTCCTCAAAGATGAGAGTCTGATCCCATGTAGGGTTCAGAGTCATCCGTATGACTTCTGTGGTCTTACTCATGTGCAGGAATGACACGTGGGCATAAGGATCTGGAGAAGTCAATGGTATTATCGTGATTGAAACATGAGATAATATGTATGAAATTAAGTCATTTTTACTTGCAAAATTGTACATCACCAGTAGATTTTGTTTATTCCTCTTGATCAGGGTTTTGCTTTCTCTGGTTATTCTGAGACACAAGTTGTATTTATTTTTACCTGAGAAACTGTCTTTGTCCATGGCACAGAGATTTCTCGCCTGATACACGTACACTCTCAGATGGTAAATGTAAGACCCTGAAGGGAGATCATGTTTATCAGTGTTTAGAAATTCATCACCACCAAGAACAATATAAACTCACAGGACACCGGATATGCAACTGATTAGGCATGTGCACATGTGTTATCTTTCATTAGGACCAGTCAGGAAGTAGCACTTAAAGAAAGATGAAGGCCTCAATCAGCATTAGTGACTTTAGATAACCCAAATACTTACGGTTAAAGTGGCAGGAAACAGTGGGTGTGTTGGCACCAAATCGCTTGGCTGCACCAGTTTTACTGGCCTTTTCGTCAACATCAACCCCCTGTTAAGAAAACACAGGGAAGGTTTCTTAAAGGAGTGCTTCACGAAGAAAATGTGAAAAAAAGAATGCAGACCTAAAATAAACTTCCTGCGTTATATGCCCAGATCTAACAGGAACAGGCACATGCAGGAGAATAATGAGAGGATATGACTCAGATGGCATGAAGTTTCCATGGCAACTGCCTCAGGGGGGAGGGGGGGCACCATTTATTTACTACTCAGGTAATTTAAGTAACACTCACTAATGCCCCTTCCAGTTTGAAAATGGCAGAGGCTCCGATGCAGTCAGATGGGACCATCTTTCTTCTCCAACGGCGGCGGCGGAATGTGTCAGAGGTGCGTTCCTTCCTGTGAAACTTCCAGCCAATCAGGGAAGAGAATTCCCAGCCTTCCCCTGGATCTCGCCTCTGTCGAAGAGACGAGGACAAGAAAAGATTGAGAAACTTCACTCACGACAATTTTTCAAATCAACATCTGCTCAAATTCTCATCTATTTCGTCCTCACCTCAACAGCAACCACTTTATCGGATGTCTTCTTCCTCGGTCTTATGAGCCTCCTCCTGCGGTGGACATGGTACATCTTTTCTGCTGCTACCCAGGATTTGGGCTTATCATCTGGAGGAATGGTAACCCCATATTCCCAACCTAGTCCCAGGAGACACATAGACCTGGTTAGACGTGCAGTATTTCAATCATGAAAACACCTTTAATAAAGGATATTTATTACATACTTTTTATTTAAATAAAGTGTTCATTACCGTTCTCATCTACAGCTCTGTTGCTGTCAAAACTCCATTCATCCTCCCAGGTCCATCCTGATGGACTCTCAAAGTCTCCTGGGCTTTGAGCCTTTTCTCCATTCTAAACAACATAGACACTCATTTATTTATGTGATATACAGTATAGCTGTAGTATTTGGTGCTTAAAAAATCTTCATTTTGTTTGCCTAAACGATGATGATGAACACTAATACAAACAATACTGATTAAGACTTAATTGGTCAGATATATGGATACTTTTCATTTTACTTTAAATAATTATAATCCTTAAAGCTGCTTTAACTCATTTTGGGGGCCTGATGACATCCAGTACTCACTCTCTTTTGTTTTGCTCTCCACCAATTCCTGAGGGTAACATCTGTCTTTTTCGCAACTAAATGTTCCACTATGCTCTCCAACTAGTTGGTAATGCACCCCTAATAAAATCTACACACATGTAGAGCCACATGTATATTTATGTAAAAACAACTATAAAGCAATCTACCTTTTTCTAACAATATAATAGCACAGGAGAATTGGATGGTGTGTGTGTGTGTGTGTGTGTGTGTGTGTGTGTGTGTGTGTGTGTGTGTGTGTGTGTGTGTGTGTGTGTGTGTGTGTGTGTGTGTGTGTGTGTGTGTGTGTGTGTGTGTGTGTGTGTGTGGGCAAGAACATTATGTCGTACCACATCCGTGTAGGGCTCTGCAGCGGGCTTCCACTCCCCACCAGGGAAGCGTGTTTCATTCTGAAAAACTTCATCTGTGAACTCGGTGTGGCCCGCATCTGCTTCTGTTAACAGGCTGTAGAAAACACCAAAACATCACACAGGTTAATGGGTGGGTTCTGTGACTCAGATAGTAGCTATGCAGTACTATGATAAACAGAGAGGAACAGCTCAGGAAGACAGGCTTCAGAGAGCTAAAATTATTTACATGAACCTTGGTAGGTAAGCACTTAAGAAGTAGGAGGCCCTCAGGGAGGGAGATCTCCTTATGCCAAAATGCTGACGGGCTCCAAAGATTTCCTGTGATTGTTTTTGTAATAAGATTTGTTATTGTGGCTGGTACAAGGTGATTACTGCCAGTTAATAGAAGATGAAGCTGAACTATGAACAGGGCTGTTAAAATGTACAGCAGGATGTTTATCCTTGAATCTGTGCAAACCATTAATCACAGTAGACAATGTTTGTAAACATACCATCGCTCAGGGTCCACAAGCCAGTCTTCCTCCCATTCCCATCCACGTGGTGGCATAAAGCGTTCTTGTTTGAGTTTCACTTTCCCAGTCACATCTGAGAATTTGTGGCGGCCAACCAGACCAGTGGTTCCCCACTTCCCAAAAACCTGGGCCTGGTTCTCGTACTGCATAGAGAAGTTTTTTTCACAACAGAAATGTTACAGAAACCATAAGAAAAAAATAAAAATGTATTCTAAAAAAGCGAATGTTTTGTCAAGCTACTGCACCATTTCAGCATATACACTGAAGTTTCCCTCTGAGAAGCTGTTGAACTTCTTCTCATAGGTAGACAGACCAAGCCACATGTTGACCCGCAGCTGAACAGGAATCTTCAGACCTTTGTTTTTGTCCATTGGGTACTGAAAAAGCAAAATTTATGAGAGTGTAAGGCTCTTTCTGAAATTTAATAATGAAAAACATTAAATGAAATTGGGTTTGTAAGACCTGCTGAACAATAACAATAATAAACAAACATCTATCACCTTAGAGTGAAAGTGTTATTGTGTCAGCTGGTCTTGTACCTGCATGAAGATGGTCTGAGTCTTTCCACAGTGTTTGCCACAGGCTTGTTCACTGAAGTTGGAGTACAGAATCTGGTTTGCTGGGACTCGGGCAAAAGCCACACGCTTCTCTCCTCTCAGCATCCAGATGATCACATCTGGCATGCTGTTCTGAGGCTGATAGAGACACAACATTTCATAACGAAGTTTTGTTTCTATCTCTTTTAATCATATCATATGTTTGCTTAAGTTGGCAACCTGGACTCCATGCAGTGAAAAGCAACATTTGCATTGTTTTTTTGGTTTTTTTTTTTGCTGACCTCCATTGCTAGCTGCTTGATTCTGTCCAACCAGTCTTCAATGTCACTGATGGTATCTCTGACATCTGTGGCCTCTTCTCTAATGCGACTGGCCATCTGGCTGAGACTCTCCAAAGCAGCATCACGCAGACTTTTTATTTGGAGATCCAGTGCAGTCACGTTGGGCTGGCCCTCCAGCAATGGAAACTGGAAACTGTCAAAATGTTGTTATTGAAAGTAACATTGGACAGGAACAACACAAGATGAAACAATAATTGAACTTTATCCAACAGCCACCTGCGATTGTATTTGACCTAACACTTCAGATTCCAAATGACATGTTACATTACAGTATTACATAATACAAACAACTCATAGGCCGAGTGATGGATCTGTGTAGTTCTGTCTTACCTGTTAATGTCCTCAATCATGTGGTTGATGAGTTTGAGCCAAATCTCTGCCAGACGTGTGTCAGACAACTTGGCTAAGATGGCTGTTTTTAAAGAGGTGAGATGGGACTCCTAAAATAAATGACAAAGATTAAAGGATATTGTTGAGCCCTGTACTACCTGCAAAGACATGCAATCTTTAAACACACACAAAACATATTGTACAGATGTGTCACTGTGACTCATTCTCACCAGTCTCTCAGCGATACAGAGGAGAACGTTGACAGACTCCTGACGGTAGCTGATGTCTTCCCAGTATGAAGTCAGGATAACTACAGGCTTCGTGTCAGCCCAGGGCAGGTAATAGTAGTGATTACCTATAGGATACAGAATAAATACACCCAATCATGTTAAACACGAGTTGTGGAACTGACCACATATTAAGATTAGCTGTCCATTTGGTTGTTGATCTTGAAGAACTTTTTACAGTACATTTGACTGATTTATAGTTTTATAAATATTTAGTTTGAATATAGTTTTTGAAAAATTACAGTTTATATATAATTCATTTGGAGCTCCCAACATGATCTTAAGATTAAGTCAGATAATAAAGATGTGCCATACTCAAAACAGTTTTACAGGCCAAAAAAAGAGAAACCTATTACATATAACAGGCATGTAATGAAGACCAAGTTTCATACCATCAAACACAGCAACGCTGTACTGGGTTGTAGATGCCAGTGGCTTGCAGGTGGAGTCCAACTTGTTACCATAGTTACCAATGCTGACCTCGAACTGGATTGGCTCGCCTGGCTCTTGGAGCATGCAAGCACTGTGGAACACAGTGCAGAGAGAGTACTTCCTCCTCCGCTGGTATTTCTGCACACAGTTATTAATGTATGTGGCAGTGTTAGAGGTTAAGGCACGAATATTTATTCCTAAACTTCCTTTCTCACTTTCAGTTATAAGTATCCTCTCTGACCGGCTCAGGCCAGCTTTTCTGATAGAGACTGCATTTCTGTCACCTTCACAAGTACAAAGTACAAGACAAACACTGTTAAAAAGATGTCAAGGAAAAGTTTAATTAAAGTCTGTGTAAAGTCAATTCATTGATTTACTTCTAAACATATTATACATGTTGGAAAATGGTTACAGAAAACATGTGAAAAGGCTGATAACTATGAAGTACTGAATTGTGGAGATAGAGCCTTAAACTGTTCCTCCCCTACTATATGAGACCGAGAGTCCGCTCTCCTCAGTGGTTAACCTGCTCAGGGGCGAGTTATTGTTAATATCTAACACTACTACTACTACAGTCTACAGTTAGCCAGTTAGCTGAGCTAGCCGCCGAGCTAGCGGCAGAAAGCTCTCAGACATAGCATCCATGTTTCTGGTAGAGGCATGGCCGTAGCTACCATTGAGGACACCGAGGTCATGTCCTCGGTATTTTCATTGGGAAGTGAAAATAGCCGACGAGACAATTATCCTTGCATCAATGGACCGTCACGTGACACATACTTGCAGATACCGGCGCCATGTCAAAACGAAAGTAGTCGGCTATAGCCAGCGGCGGAGTGAGGCCTTGAAAGAATTTTTTCACTGGCCCCGGCCCAGTGTTATGTCCCAACTGGCTTCCGTCAGCAGATTTACAAATATACACAGCATATTACTGGAGATTTTTAAGTCGCAGTTATATAGTGCTCACTTCCAGAAAGAACTGGACCACAAGAGTGACCATGACTGAGAAATGCACAGCAAGAAAGTTGCAATCTTCTTTTGGACCTCGGTATTTGAAAAATCCTGGCTACGGCCTTGGGTAGAGGTGGTGACTTTGATTGACAGGTGACACTTGGTAGGGGGCGGGGTTTCAGCTAACTCGGCGGGCACGCCCACAGCGTTTGGGAGGAGAGAAAGAGGCTGATTTTTACACAACTTTGAAGCCTAATTTCAAATATTTGGTGATTTTTTTAATCATTCAAATTTGGCAGGGTGGTTAACAACACACTTTTATGTGGTATGTCAAACTCAGAACACATATTTATTCTTACTTTACACAGACTTTAAGCAATACGTCAACTTTCAAAATCCCAAACCGTGTAAGTAAAGGTTAAAAAAGAAGTCAAAATAACGAGCAGTACACAGGGAATATACCTGTGCCACCAGGATGTCATCACTGGAGATGTCATCTATGTTCTTATCAACCTTCCCATCCAGCTGGGTGGACAGCTCAACAAGGACCCTCCCCCTGTAAGCCACCCCTTCAGCCTGCAATGTATCAAAGTGAAACAATATCATGTACACATGAAAATGAAATATGATGTGAATAGCACAAATAATAACAAAGCAAGCCAAAATTGCTGAACCCTCCATACTGAGGTGATGGGGTCGTGTACCTTGCCAAAGTTGAGTTCCTCATATGGGTCAAGGAGGCCAGTAAATTCTCTTGGGCTGCCATACAGGTTGACATAGCAAGGCCCAAAAGCTGGGAGAAAACCAGCCTCAGACGCTGCAGTGCTCACTGTAACACAAAGACACTCCCTTTAAACCCCACCAGCACATTCTCAAGGCTAATATAATGAGACGAAAGCAAAGCTATTTTTAAAATAAATGTATATCTACTATGTAGCTTGCAATGAGAAAACTCATATTTGGGGTTTAAAGGCCCCTGTGCCCAGAGACTTTCCACCTGAGAAGTCTCTCAGCTACAGAACTATCTGTTAGAGGTTATCTGTTTTTGATGTAAAACAAAAAAAACTATGATAGCAAACCATCATTTCTTACGTACATTCAGACATGTTGCCACTTTCACCCTGTGTGTCTGTTTCAAATGAAAAAACAAAACATACATATTGAATATTATATCGTAACATCCAAATTTAAAACACTGAGTGACAACAATCCCAAAAATTGCACCATTACCTTCAATCTGTCCTCCAGGAGAGGATATTTTGCTCAGATCTAAAAAAGTTGTTCCTATGGCATCATTCTTGGTTAGACGATCCCTGCCAAGAGGAAATTGACATGTCAACTGTTGGTTGTGATATTATTGTCAATTGTGCAGATGAGTATGAATGAATTTTAGCCCTTACCAGTCATACATAGTCAACTTGATGCGGTCACACATTGAAGGGAACTACAAAGGCAGACAGCGTGTTAATTAGTGCTGATGGTTAAAGTGTAAATTTGAAATTTGAATCAAGCCTGTAAGATTGTACCTTGACTTGGAGATTGATGACTTGATTCCACTCTGGATTTGCATTTCTCTCAATGATTTTGGTGCACAGCTAAAAGAAACAAACCAAAAAGACATATCAACAATATTCATAAATTAAGAACATACAAAAACATAAAAAATACAAGATTTTGTCCATTTACTTAATTATGAAATACCTTTTTCCCAGCAAAGCTGATTTCCAAATATGGATCCACCAAGTTTTTCCTGTCTCCATCCCCTCCAAAGACTTGTTTTACTGTCTGAACAAAGGCATCGTCCACTGCAATAAAAGATACTTTCTAAGTAGAGGTTCCTCGGTGGGGTTAATGCAAGCTTTACAGGAATTTACAGGAACTTACTTTGTGGCATATCCTCAGCACGGTAGACTTTGATGCTGATTGTGGCCCACCGCATTGTGATACCAGCTGGCACCAAAAGATTACTCTCTATGTCGTCCTGCTCCTCACTTATCTCTCTCCTTTCACTCTGCAACCAGGAGAGGAGAGGAGAGGAGAGGAGAGGAGAGGAGAGGAGAGGAGAGGAGAGGAGAGGAGAGGAGAGGAGAGGAGAGGAGAGGAGAGGAGAGGAGAGGAGAGGAGAGGAGAGGAGAGGAGAGGAGATCATGCTGTTATTTAATACTGATCTATACTCGGGTTTGAGAATGTTTTCCGATATTGATTATAAGTAAAGGCACTCGCACCGGTGGGTCATCCCCAGTTGCCACAACAATTATGGTGACTTTAAGGTAACCTCTGGCTCCTGAGCTAGAGTCATCGGGATCACTCAGGAGGAGCCACTTCCTCATTATGGCGTGACCTGTACACAGTATAATATTTAACACATTCAGACATCGACACGCATTATCTATACAGTATGTATTTCAAATGCAAATACTGACCAGGTTCATCATAGACATAGCCAACATCCAACTGGGTAAGCAAGAGAAAAATGTGAAGTTAATGCAACAAATCTGAAATCTGTCAGCCTGCTGGTGATAAAAGTGAGTGAGTGATAAATCTTCTATTGGTCAAAAACAAAGAAGTACATTATAGCAGAGACAAATGCTTCAAAAAATAGTTGAATGGCCATACCTTGAACTCGCCTATCATACTGTCTGCTCTGAGGGAGAAGGAGTCATACACCTGTCAAGAAAAACAAAGCAGCTAAGCTTCAAAATATGCAGAAAGCACATAATGTCCTTTTATTTTAGCAAAAAAAATTGCATTACAGGTATCTGTACTCACCCTAAGACTAATGCTCTCATCAAACAGCTCTGATGGGAGCATGTTAACGTTGTAGAAAAACATCTGAGGGACAGAAACAAGTCATGTGAAGGAATATTTTTCTTGTTACCGTATGAACAAGCTACATTTAGTTATCTTTGAATATGACAAATATTACTCACTTACAATTTAATAGCTGATATTTTTATGCTTTGGAAAAACTGAGACAAAGGAAAGTGCATAGAAGAAGAATCAGACACAAGAGAAAGCTGAAGATTTTGCCTTCAAGCTCCAAGCTGTCATATCACCACTGCCGATAAAGAGAGGAATACCTCAGCAGGTTATTAAAACTGGCGGAGATTATAAAGCAAAAGAAGATATGACGGTGTTAAAATAGACAAGCAAGGTAAAAGCAAGACTTGTTTATGTATTTGTATTTTGTATGTATTTTTGTGTGATAATGAACTCATTACCTCATCAAAGAATGGGTTATTTCCTCTTCTGATTCTAGTCCTGTGGGTCTGTCCACAAACATTCACTTTCACCACTGGTTTGATGTTGTTGCCTGGCAGCTGTCGACCCTCGATAACGCGGACACGAATCTGGACATTGCAAGCAACATTGAGTAAACAGTGAGACAATCTAGATTGTTTATGAAAAGTCAAAACTGACTATTTAAACATTACTCACTAAGACCAAGAAAGTACATCATATCACTCCAGTTCTAAGATCTTTAAACTGATTTCCTGTCTGTCAAAGAATAGACTTCAAAACTGCAGTTGGTTTATAAATCACGGAATGGTTTAAAGCAAATATACATTTCTTATCAGTTTTCTTCAGTTTTTTTGCTCTTCATATCTGGAATAAACTGCAGGTCTGCTGCAAGTTTTTTGTTAAATCCAAATTTTAAGGTTAATACCTTACACTGCACTTTAGTTTTTAATCTCCTGTTTTATCTTTCTTATTCTATTTTAGCTTAATTTATTTCCAATTTAACACTTTTAATCATATTTAAATGTCATAAATGTCTGTCATGTGTTGCTTTTATATCATGTCTTGATGCATTTTATGTTTTATGTAAACTTTGAATTGCCTTGTTGTTGAAATGTGCTGTACAAATAAAATTGCTGTGCCTTGCCTAATGACAACTACCTA
Organism: Scomber scombrus; assembly: GCF_963691925.1. NCBI lineage: Eukaryota > Metazoa > Chordata > Actinopteri > Scombriformes > Scombridae > Scomber > Scomber scombrus. The sequence goes on along the minus strand of NC_084981.1, from coordinate 15,587,640 downwards.
ATCAGATACATATTTGGGCTTTTCATGGGAACATAAACAAGCTCCCAAAAGAAAATAATTCATGAATGATTTTGCCCTAATGCAATAACAAAAGATGATCACATTTCTGAAATGAAAGATAATTGTTATAATTCTCTATTGGCTGGCCCAGTCGTCAATGTATATTTACACTGGCGAAGCCTACTGTCATTCACAACTAGCAATAATACTTCCATCCCAAATTGACATTTGTGATTATCCAGTAATTAGAGTGATCGAAACTTAAACAATACCTGGAAATCCTGGGGCTTATTGGCTAGGGCTCTATGCCTCTTACGGCTAAGACGGATTGGCTTGTGGCTGGGTTTCCCAGGGTGGTTTGGTGAGGCGGCAGCTCCTGGACTTCCATCCTGACCCCCTGCATCCACGTCTGCCTCCCCCTCCTCACCCTCTTCATTGTCTCCTGTAATCACAAGCATTCTTGAATCAATATTCTGTATACATTTAGTACTGTTTTTTTTACAGCTTGATTTTATTACCATCATAAAATAGACAGCAAAATGTGATTGAAAGCAACAATAATCAATGAGCCATCTTTTCCCCTGTAGGAGAATGTCCCAAAACCAATAATATTAAAACAGTTAAATGAATAGCAGCTCTTAATCAGTGTATTGTACTTCGTTGGCGAGATAATAATCCACCATCTGTATAAATGTGCTTCAATGAGTTTTTATCCAGCGTTCCATATTAAAAAGTTGTGTATAATCTGATGAAAACTCTGAATGAGTTTTTAAAGTTTGGGCTAGGCAAGTTGCTAAAATGGCATGGATGAACATTTTTAGTAAACTAATTATTTTTTAAATTCCTTTTCAGTATGTGCATTAATTAATAAATTGCATTGATGTTCATCCTTGTGTCTTGCTCATCATTGTGAATCTCAGGTAAAAAATTATGTATGGATTATTGTAGGGGGAGTGTTTTTCATTTAGTTTTGTTCTTTTGAGAGGGAACATCACCATCTGTTTTCATTATGAGGCAAAGAGAATTTTTATCATGTGTCTTAAGTGAATCGGTGCATACTTACCAGCATCCACCTGAGGCATGTCTCCATTAGGCTGATTATTTAAGTTTGGAGTGCTGTTGGCAGGTGGCTCATACCCAATGATCAAATTAATGGTTGCCTGTAAAAAGTATGTTTGCTCTATTAGTATTATTAGCTCTAATGTATTATTAGGTTTAACAGCAAATGATATGTCATGCATATTCACCAAATTCAGAAACTTGTTGTCTTTACAGATCCCAGTGATTCAAGGTTAAATCTGATATTCAAAAAGTGTAATGTGCATGTAACCTGTCAGGAATCATGTTATTAACTTATGGTATTCACCCCAATGGCCTGTTGTTTCTCATTAATCAAGGGCACATTCTTGGATGGGAGGGACCTCGCGTTACCACTGGCCAGGTCTCTCAGAAAGATTTTTGCTGAGCCTATGAACCTGAAAAGCAATTGCAGAATTATTATATTACTATATTTAGGCTTATGTCAAGGAGGAGAAATTTGCAGCTGGAGAGAAACAACTGCCTTTGAAGAGGAAGCCAGGATGAATAGCTAAAACAACTTCTGTATAGGGAAATGGGAAACGGTAAATGGTAAATGGTAAATGGACTGTACTTATATAGCGCTTTTCTAGTCGTTATGACCACTCAAAGTGCTTTTACATTACGTCTCATTCACACACATTCACAATGACAGTTTCCACTTCCCAATTTAACTTCTCTTCACTACTATTTGTCTACCAAACAGATATCATGTGGCAACAGTGATTAATACCTCCCATGGATTGCAAAACATAGGAAACTTTCTAAAATAATTTCAAACCATTTAAGACCAAAACTCTCTTCACCACTGTTTAACATTCAGTATTTGGACAGTTACACATTCTTACTCTCCCAGGCCGTCATTAGCAGCCACCTTCAGCTTTTGCTTGTTGTGTGGTCTCTATGCATTTAGTTGGTCTTCAGAAAGTGGAATGCACCTCAAGCGATCAGCTTTCTGCCTTTCTGTTTTTGCGTCATGTGGTGAATCTTCTGAGGTTATGGTCATGTAGTCTTCTCTTTGACAAGAAAACATATATGCCCACATCCTAGAGAGCATTTTTTTTTGCTTGCTATGCAGCCATAAGGGTTTTTTGTTGTCACTATGAAAATTATTTTCCAGTCATCCACATGTTGTTTGTCATTTTCTAGTTTTTCTGTGCACAACAGCTTTTTAGAACATACTCAGTTATTGATTTTGGCAAATCAACTCCCTTTGATATCTCTATTTTTTTCAGCCTCACTATTATCTTCATCGCTTGCATAGTAACTATTTTACTCATATTGACAGACAACTCCACCTCAGTCTCAACTTTCAACTCTCAATCAACTCTTGGCTGCACGTGAGCTTTTCATGAATGAACATTGAAACAACATACAGCTGCCCAAGAAATGTTTTAGCCAAGTGTCCAATTATTTTAGAACCCCTAAACCCCTATATGTTAAAAGAGCTATATTTATATATATATATATATATTGCTGTAGCACAGAGCCTGGGGAAACAAAAGATACGTAGCCATGCAAATACTCTCTGACTGGACTGCATATAAAAAGTTCTCCCTGTGACAAACATCCTGGCTAACTCTTGCAAAACAGCGATTTGGGAGTTGCAGTAGCGTCTTTCTAGATAACAAATGGGATACTTTGCTCAGTGACAAGGACCATCTGGTTACACAGGCAAGACTGTAAGATGAAGAAAAAGTGCACGAGAAAAACTAAAAAGACAAACAATTCACATGCACCACCGGCATGTGCTGGGAGTTCTGTGCCCAGTTTAAGGCTGGGAGGTTGGTGAAAAGATAGTCTTAAGCAGACAGAACAGGCACAATCACAATATTCAGGATTATACCGCTCAGGCTCTCTTTTTCTTCTCGTCATTGATAAGCAGGGTCAGTGGTGGAGGATCAGACTGAGAGATAATCTAGTATAACACTGTTCCTGCCGTTGTAGAAGCCACACGCAGTGATTTGTTTATACATATTAATGTTTGTATATACAACTCTACTCCTACTAGAAACCAAAACTTTGACCTCTAGTCTCTAGTATTTGGAACTGTCCCATTGAATACAAAGAAACAGACTTTTTAACCACAGTGGAAGAGCCAGATGATGACTTTTATGGAATATTGATATATTTTCTTCAACTACTTGCCACTGCCTTTTAGCAAAGCAACTTAAGGAGTAAAACAATCTTTGCCATACAAACTGAGCAGTCAAAAATGACTGGCTGGAGATGGTTTATGTTGATGGTACAACAGATTAGACAGAAGGCTTTCTGAGTCACATTGCTCTTCTAGATTATTTTAGATTGTAGGCATAGTGGAGAATGCATTACCGATCTGGTGTGTTTCCCCACTGAATCAGCTGTGTATAAAGTTCATTTTGCAAATCATACAGGCAGAGCTAGTCATCACAGATGTGCCAATGACAAGCCAGTGTAGGCTCTCTTGTTCAGCACCCCACCACTCCCACTGCATGACTGCCATGCAGTGATCATGGAAAAATATCCAAGTGCATTCGTGGCTTTGTGGCTGAGGCAGACAACTCTCCACCCCAACCCCCACCTCTTGAGACTGCCTCCCAAAATAATTTATATTCTACACAATCAGTCACCAGAGTGACTCAGAGGAATTGTTGTTACTTGGATCTACCAACTTGTCTGCATGGCAGAGAGACAAAATGCCTCAGACTCACAGCATTAATAAAAAAAAGAAATGCAAGTATGTGCCAACAAACTGACAAACAATAGAAATTTATGCTGAGTATAACAATCTGGCTCTATCTATCTTGAGGAAACATCCTTTCCTTTTAAGGCAAGGTTCCCAGAAAGAGCTTGAGTGCTATTGTGAGGAAGACAAAGCACTTACTTATTAAAACTGCAAGTCTTAACATGGTCGAAGCACATCTTGTGTTTATACAGCTACAGTAAGTAAAGTAAGAACATGCTACTCTGCACCATAGGAAAAGATCACCATTACTATTTTCAGCCATACTGTTGGAATAAACAGTTCAGCAGGTTGTAATATTGGGAATCTAGATATAAATGCTAAGTACTTTCAGAGATTATAATCACACGCCTGTATTCTCAAAGGGTAAACCTTTGAGGAGGGGTGAGGTTTTCCCTTTCAGTCAATACCTGCACTACTTGGCATAACATGGGTGTTTGTTTTTTTTGGACAGGGGGGTTTCTTTGGTGACTGCCTGCAGTCACTCATGAGGAGAAGTGGATTTCACTCAGAAGCAGAAGGGTGTTTCTGTAAGCGGTACTTTGTCACACATTATGTAAGTTTGAGGTTGATTCACACCAAAAGGCAAAAATGTTGTCGGCATTCCTGTTTGGTTTAGGACTAACACAGGTATGAATTATAAGCTTTCATTTGGTGAAAAGTTCACATACTTGTGTTTGCCGATTGTTTCATAATCTTTCACCACAACGTCGATGTATGAGGATGCATCCAAGGGAGAGCCTTTCAGGTCAAATTCAAGCACCTGTAATTGGAAAGAAGAGACTGTTACAAACCATTTTAACCCTGGCAATAGCAGCTCTCAGAAGACTTATCATCTCCCAGTTAACAAGTTCACATACTGTAACTCACACATTACAGTCAAACTTACTTCATTCCATACAGGATTCAGTTCATTGTCAATTGTTTTGGTTTTCTTCTTTTCACCTGTAAGCACAATCAATCATTACGCATTGGCAAAAACTCAAATACACAAAAAAGAGATTTTCTGATGTTACAACATTGTGTCAACAGCTGTGTAGAAACACTGTGTACACAAACAAGCTTCCAATAAGATTCTTCCATGAAATAAATGACAGAAATAACATTTTACAGTAGGATGGGAGATATAGTTTTGCATAAAAATGAAGAATAATTCCAGTAGTGGCCGAAACGGTTTCTATTCTCTGAGTACAGAGGGTTACTCCTGACCTTATAAGGATGTTCTCCGTTTTGTACTGTATGTGAGTCACTGCCAAAATATTTTTTATATACTCAAAGTGGAGCCTAGGAACCCACTGAGGTCCTAAAGGGAGTTCCAGGGGGTCCCCAGCAATAACGGGAATCGTTTATTTTCACTATAATTTCATCCATAAGTAACACAATCACACAATATATTAATATTTTTGGTTATGGGTTTCATACACTACACACTGTAACATCTAAAAGTAAAAATTACCAGATGGGGGACAAAATCTCAAATGGGGGTTTATGGTTTAATTTGTGTCCATTTAGGGATCCTTGGTGTGAAAAAGTTTGAGAACCACTGTCTTTAGTAATACATCCATAAAATACTGCTTTTTTTTTTTTTTGAGAAGTAAATGTGGAGTCAGGAAATATTACACTTTTATGAACAGATTGATAAAGCTGTCTGAGCAACAAACAAAAAAACAGTTACCCGAGCACGCAGCTAAAGTTAGAGTAATAATCACTGACTCACCTCTGAAGATAACAGAAGTTATTGGATCAGGGTTTCCAAGTTTCTTTTTGGGGATCCCACTGGCGGACTCAACATTAACCCGCAGCATCTTGATGAAGACCAAATTTATTTATTGAAGTGAACCATAATCCTTGGGGAATGAGACAGACCCTGCAGAGGGAACTGAAACAAACAGATGTGAGCATGAGAGAGGAGTGGATATAATATGGGGCCGTCACGCATGAGTCATACAGAGGCATGAAACACACCAGCCAGCACGAGCCCGGGCACACCGAGTTACCTGTAGAGGATAGCCTACTTTTCTTATTACCTCTTCAAAATATATTTTACCTTTAACTCAAAGTTGTGTTACTCATCACTGTGCAGTACTGTAGGTTAATTCAACATCTATGCACACAAGCCACAAGCGGAGTTTGTCCACTTGTCTTCTCTTGTACTGCAGCGCCCCCCAGTGGATCAATATAGTAGTATAGTATAGTTATATAGTTTTTTGAATTAAAATTCAAAAACTCTAGCTACTTGTCATGACTCATGAGCATGAAGACATAAAGGTTATGCTGCTTTATAACTAGCCTACTTAGTATGATGTAGGCCTATCACTATACTTGATAAGGCACACACACACACAAAAAAAGAAAGAAAGAAAGAAAACGCGCTAGAAGGCATCCGTACACCAAACAAGAGATAGACAAATCATCAGATAAAGGGCATGGTGTCTGCCCCTCTCCACACACCAGCAGCGGACCATATCATACGGAAACGTATTGTTGCCACGCCAAAAAAAGAAAAAAAAGCATTGTATCACGTTAACTTATAACGTGAAACGTATCACGTTGTAACGTTAAAATAGATCAGTCAGCGTTTGTCTGTAGTATTTATTTATTTATTTTACCATTTTTGATTCATGCCAGTTCATTATGCATCTTCCTAGATAGATAGATAGATAGATAGATAGAAACGTTATTGATCCCCTACGGGAAATGTAGGGTCCAAGCAGCTTAATACACGTAAAGACATCACAGATAACATACAACATAAACAGGAATGTGAAAAGTAAAATCTGTATAAACACAAGTTAAATAAGAATAAAAATACTAAGAACAGTATACTAAATAAAACCAAGGTCTGAGGCTGAGGCTGTGTGATAAAGTGCAAAGATAAAATTATAGTGCAATATATAGTTTAAAGTGAATTTAGTCCAGGCTGTGGGGGGTCAGCTTTCTTTACCAGCCTATCCTGGTTGTTTGAGCATGTGTTTTTGCTTGTTTGTTTGTTTGTTTTTTACTGAATATGTTATAAACTTTTGTATTTAAACGAGCATGGTGCAGTGCAGGGGAAGACTAACACAACATGTTCTCCTTATGGCAACTTTTAAAAACATATTCAGAACTCTTTCACAAAAACAAAGTTTACAAACTTAATCTGCATTTAAAAAGCAAAGATATTAGTCGAAATGTACCTAATCACCAGAAAAGGCCATACATAGATATGTTTAACTCATTATAAACGTGCATTCCTAATGGGATGAATGCCTGTGGATCAGACTGACCTACATGATAAGTTAACAAAAATAACAAACAGTCAAATATTCAGTAGTGAAAAGTGACTTATTTAGACTCAAACAGACTACTTTAGTTTCAGATTTAGTCAGGCTTTGGATGAAAATATTTTTAAATACAATGATGCATAGCTCTGTGCAACGGTCTCTCCTTTCATCCAGCTGTTCTGCACTGTCCTTTCATTATTAGGATTATACCGTGAGGGGTGGTTTTACATGGTTCTTTTAAGTGCATGTCAGTTACCTATAAGTTACCTGCCAGTATTCCTACTAACAAGCCTTAAAAATGACATTTGAGTAGATGTCTTATTCATTTAAGACTTTATTGTGTCAGAGATAGGCCTATTTGGACTCTCCTAAAACTTCCTCTAAAGATTGCACTCACAATATTCAGAAGTGTTAAATCTAACAGGCCTGTAGACACTCTGAGTACTCTTGTGTGATACAGCCCACATCATCAGTGAAATAAAGTAAATAATTAAGGGCAAAAGTGTGATGATAAAAATGAGCTTATGATGAAAATGTGGTTGATAGAATGAGAACCTACAACTTATAAACAAACAAAACTCGTAAATTTGGAAGAAGTCAGAGATGTAACAAGAACGAGGGAGTGAATGGGTCATGAAAAGATAATGTTGGATATAAACAGCCAAAAATATATAAACGTCCAGTATTGCTAAATAGTCTACGTTAGTAGAACGCATTTGGTTTTAAATGGATCAAAATACATACAAATGGATGTTAAATTGCTTATATAAGTATGTGGGATAGTTATAGGTAATCATTGATAAAATCTGAGATGAACTCGACTGTTTTTCACGGCAGCGGCAGTTTATAGTGAGCGTAAAAGAGTAAAAGAGTCGTTTGGCCTCTTTGCATTAATTGTTGGTTTGTTCCACTCCGCCCCACTTTCCCCGGGGTTGCTAGGCAACGGTAGTCAGGTGACTGTCTGCAGACAGAACATGGCTGACCTGTCAGAAGACCAATGAGGGAAAGGCCAAAATTTAGCATAATTGATCTTATTTTTTTACGTCGTTTCTGACCACAGTTTGCCGTCGCGGACTGCAATTGACGGAGGTGTTCAAGGTAAGCACGAGGGCGCTTAAATGTGGGTGGCTGTATGTGACTTGCGTCGCTTGGCACTACTGTAGCTGACGTTGATGTTGGCTAGCTAACTTGAGCTAGCTGTTAGCCAAACAGTCCCCGATTACTCCTCTAGTAGCAAGTCTGATTGAATGTGAAAGCTAGTAAGAGGAAATTTAGGCAACTTTATGTGGACTCAACAAGTTGTCTTCCGCAAATGCGTAACATTATTGCCATAGTCCAAACTAGTTTGTTGTAACGCGAGTATAGCAGTAACTCTACACTAGTTAAAATAAAGATCCACCAGTTAACATGGATTTTATTATGTGATAACTTGTTTTAATTACTCTGGAAAATAAAATCATAAGTTTTTAGCAGTAATAGTGAGTTATTCTGTGCATCATTTTAGTCAGAGGCAATCAAATTCACAACTACAACACCGACATCACATGAGCTCCTCAAACATGAAGCGTTTGGACAAATGATCAGTGATCACATCGCTGGGGTTTGTTTTTACAGAGTGTTTTAAACCTTTGATCAGAGGGCAGCAGTTCATTCAGCCTGTTCAGATGGTGGAAATCATCAAGTATGATGTATTTGGCCCTGATTCTCTTTAGGTTTACCACAATCCTGCTGCCATTGATCTTATGTTTCCAGTTTCTAATTGTTAGATTTGGATGCAAGTTGTTGTTTTTTAAACGTTTTTGGAGGAGATAAATGTAGAGCACCAAGCAGATATTGCAACTATATCCTAGTAATGTCTCTTTAAATACAGGCACAACATCGAGAAAGTTGCTGCATTACCTTTTAATGAGAAAGCATGTTCTAACTTTTGATTGGCACTGTATACATGAAGCAGCTCCAGGATTTGTCATCATCAAATACAACTTAAAACAGATATGTGGGCTACATTGTTACAGTAGTAAAATAATACTTATTTTTTAGGTTGAAATATGTTCCCCTCATGATTAATGTCAGGTGATCAAAAGCCTGTCTGAATTAATAAATTGCATAAATGACAACAATCTATCCGATTGCAGATGAGCGGGTTGCTGGATGGAATGGCAAATGGCCCAAGCAGGAGTGAACACTTAGAGGAAGATGCTCAGATTTGGGAGAGACCATGGAGTCTTGAAGAGATGCGGCAGAGCAGTGCCAGTTGGTCTTTGGCAGCTGACTCAGGGGTAAATCAGAAACAAAAACAACAACTCATCATCACCTTTACTCAAATAGTTAGACAAATGCTGCAGAAATGATTTAGAAGTCAGAGGTGAAGAAGGTGATTGTGAAACATGTTCTGCTTTGTAATGAACATGACCTTGCTACTGTAGCTGTGTTTCTGATTGTGTTTTTTTGCTTACTTCACAGCTCTTTCTGTTCCTCCAAGACTTTTCCCAGAAGATGCTGTCAAAGACACATGAGATTGAAAAGCAGCTGGACAGTCTAATTCGTGACACCAAAGCCACAGACAGCTGCTTGCACTCTGTCTTTAATGACTTCCTCATGCTTTCCAATACACAGTTTATAGAAAATGTAATGAATATCAATTCAACTTTCATGTGGTTTACTTTCTTGCTTTACGTGTTTCATATAACTGTTGAATTTCAGTCTACTTGTTTGTGTACTTTGGAGGTAAAAATATTGTTTAATTTGTGTCCTGTCACAGAGAGTGTATGATGAAGAGATAGAAGAGACTGTTCCTAAGGCTGACGCTTTGGAGAAGCAGCCTGAGCAGGTGAATGTTGCTCCCAACATACAGAATAATGCTTTTTGTTATTATTAAATCAAGGATCGTGTGGCCACAGTACTTGACAAACATCTCTTTCTCTTGTTGTATTGCCTATGTGACATATGACCTATTTGTTATTAATGTTTTCCCTCAAGGAGAAGACTCGTGAGCAGAAGGAGGCAGAGTTGATCCCTAAGATGCAGGAAGCAGTGAATTATGGTTTGAAAGTGCTGGAGTCGGCCTTTGAGCAACTGGACATCAAAGCAGGAAACTCTGACTCAGAGGACGAGGAGGTCACAGACAGAGTGGAGGCAATCCTGGAGCCTAAGGTGTGCTCTTAATCTTAAGACACTCACTGAGATATGCTTATGTGTATTTGCATTATCAACATTTTTATGTATTTTAATGTACTTTCTTAATAATAAAGCAATTGTTTTAGAAATGCACGTCTATGACATGCAGCATCTGTCATTAGAAATAGTGTGTGTTAACCATTCTGTCTTTGTCTTTTAGGATCTTTATGTGGACAGGCCTCTTCCGTATCTGATTGGTTCCCAAGCCTTCATGGAACAAGATGATGTTGGACTTGGTGACCTCTCTAGTGATGGTAATATACTCATGGCAGTCTCTTAAGGCACCATACATGCCTCATTAGTGCTCTTATTTTACAGCTTTTTAATTCTTCTTGCAGAAATGTCAGTCGACAGTGACCGAGACAGTGTCATCGAGAGTGAAGACGGCCAAGACGCAGTTGTAAGACTTTTTTTTTTTCTTTAAGTGTATTTTTCCAGCTTTTTAATTGTGCATGTTGCACACGAAAAATTGAAACCTCATTCTATTAATTTATTTACATAAAAGCATTCAGATGACGACTTTAACCAGGAGGACGATGAAGAGCACAACAATATCAAGAAGGTTAGCTGACTGCCAGACCTATCAAAGATTGCATTTAAACTGAATAACTTTATCATTTTGGATCCTCCTCCCCTACTCTCCTAGAAATCATCAATGTTGAGTTATGACGAAGATGAAGAAGAGGAAGATGAGGATTCTGACATATTCGGAGATTCAGACAACGACGATGATGATGACACAAAGGTACGCTTGTAGAAAAGGAATATACAAGTAGTTTCGAGATAACTTTTGTCAGTTGCTTATATGTGATTTGAGTCTTACATCATTCAGATCTGTTTCTCAGCTACCTTGGGGAAAACTGATGTATGCTGTGTGTGTGTGACGTATGTCCTCTGGTTGTTTTCATGTCACATTCAGAACACAGGGCCATCTTCCTTTGCTGATGAGCTTGCAGCCCGAATCAAAGGTGAACCTGTTAACAAACCAGAGGGAGATCGAGCATGTAAGTCACTTTCATCACCAGCCAGCTATCATCATCACTTTGAATTTTCGTAAAAAAAACTTTTGTGCCTGCCACTCTTCATATTTAATTTTAATCAAAGACTATACTTGACTTTTACATTGAAAGCATTTCAGTGATGAGTGCCATCACCCCATGTGCATGCTTATGCATATTTTCTTTCTACCGTGTCATGTCTTGAAAGCATTGGCATCTAAGAAGAAAAGTAAAGGCAGAAAAGAACCAAAGCCTGCAAAGCCAGAGGGTATGACATTCATTCATCATCACTGCAATCATTTTGTTTTTGTTTGCATTTTGCATTTGTGATTTTTTCCATAGCACAGCCATTATTTCCACAATGTTGCTAAATTTTGTTTATGTTTATTGTAGCAGCAGCTGAAGATGACAGCGATGACATGTTTAAGCCACCACCTATGGATGATGACGAGTTCTCCCCGTTTGGAAGAAAAAGTGGCCTCTTCAGCGGAGGGAAAGGCCTGTTTGACGACGACGAGGAGGTATATTAAACTAAATGATTTTCCCTCTGAATCCAGTCCAGTGTCACATGACAGAAACTGTGGACTGCAGCCAGAATTTGATTTGTGCTGTATGATGTTTTACCTTTCAGGGGGATCTTTTCTCTGAGGCACCAAAACCCCCTGTGTCTGAAGAGAAGTCTGTGAATGAACGCGTGAAAAGCACAGCTCAAACTGCAGGTAAGACTCTCTTTGTAGACAAATGGGATAGGTACAGGTAGGTACATATTAAAATAATTTGGATTTGTTTTTTAATTTGCCTCTAGTAGTATTTTAATGTATGGGGTTGTTGTTTTTTTCTTTTCTTTTCCTTCAAAGAATCTGGCAAGCCTGGAAAAAAAATTCCACCAGGTGCCGTTTCAATATTCCCAGGTAGTAGCAGTTTACTTGTATGCCACTTTGTATCACTTCTTTTTGTGCTACATCATCCTCAATCAAACCAAGTCACTGTCTTCCAACAGATAACAGCCTGTTCAGTTCAGGGAATGAGTCCGACTCAGTGGAGAGCAAAGAAAACGGAGCTCCTGCTACCAAAACCCCTGCCACCTCCAAACAGGTCCCAGTAGGAGGTGGGCTGTTCGATGATGAGGAAGAGGATGATGACTTCTTCAATGGTAAAAGCCTGAAGAAGTCAGATTCTGGTAAGTGTGTGGGAATGGGTGTTTCTGTGCTTCAGTTCAAGTTCAGATGGGGATGATCACTTTCAAACCATGTTGGGTTTTTTTTGCAGCTGGACACGAGAAACCCAAACCCAAGAATGCTATTGACCTTTTCGATGATGACGATGATGATGGTGACATATTCAGTGAAAAGTACAGTGCACCAACTCCAGCTCAGAGCAAGAAGGAGGTGGTGGAAGAGCAGGTCAAATCACCTGAGAAAAAGGTAAAGATCAACATACAAGTATTTGACTGTGTTTGAACATAGATGGCTTCACAAACACTTCCCCTCAAAAAAAGCTTGAATAAGTTTTCATCACATCTGATTTGGTTGTGTGAATCAAATTTGTGTTGTTATGGCTGCATTGTGCTTTGTTGTTGTCTGAGAGTTCCTTTGCTAATGATCATTCATTCATTCATTCATTCATTCATTCATTCATTCATTCATTCGTTGCTTAGATGCCAGCTGGGGCCATCTCCATGTTTGGTCCTGGGACTAAAAGCTTACTCACTGAGGGCCTGAAAAAACGTCAACCATCAACCAGCGAGGAGTCAGAGAAATCTGAGGAGGTCTGAATAGATCATTGTCTAACAATATACTCCTGACCAAATTAAATTTGGTTTGTTTTCACAAGCAAAATGGCATATTTTCAACAAAACAGGGCTGTATTGGGGTTCAAGAAGCACAATGTTTGCTGGCTGTCTTGCCTAAATTGTCAAAAGATATTTGACGCCTCCTATTATTTTTTTTGTTTTTAGGTCGTGCTTGTTCTTACCATGACTCCCAACAGCATTTATCTGGCATGGATGCCATTTAATTAACAGAACTGGAGTCACTCATTAAATGAATGTATGCTCAGAGTGCCATATTTGAGTGTAGCCTGTGAACAAGTTTAACTTCACTGCTTTCGTTCACTTTGTTGAGTTCTCTTTACTTCGCTTTACCAGTATATTCTTACAGGACAAAAATATCACCCATTCAAAAAGGAAGTTACAGTTTTAAAATATATTTATATTAATTTATCATCTATTTTTGTGCATTTTAGAATGGGCCTGCTGTAGATGTGGGGAAAGCTGCTGTCAAACAGGCTCCGAAGCCACAGACCAGAGGCCTCTTCTCAGATGATGAAGACACACAAGTAAGGATCTTGAGGTTCACTGGAAATAAAGTAAACAATAATAATACAGTCCCAGTCAAACGTTGGACGCACTTTCTCATTCAAGTGAATGGGAAGTTTTGACTGGTCCTGTAGATATTTTTATTATACTATATATGTATGTGCCTTCTACAGGTATTCCCAACCATCCCTAAGAGCCAGTCTAAGCCTGAACCCACAAGCCAAGGCAAAATGGGCAAGGCTTCTTCGATATTATTTGATGATGAGGAAGAAGAGGTGAAAAAAAATCTTTTCACATGCATGGCAAAACAGATTCAGGTTAAGCCTACTTTGCTGTGAGTACATTTCAGTAATCTTGTCCATCATCTTGCAGGACTTGTTTGCATCTGCAGCTAAATCGAAACCAAAACCTAATCAAGCTCAAGTCTCTGCCCCGAAGCTCAGTAAGACTGTGTCCAGCTCCCTCTTCAGCGATGATGAGGTATGTGAAAGAAAAACAAATATTTTACTTGTGCTTGTCAGTATTAATGAAAGTACAATATGATGCATTATTTTTGTGACTGTGTGAAAACAGGACCAGTGGTTATGTTCCAAAAGTAGTGCAGCAAAGCAGGAGACCAAGACAGGGGGGATGAAGCCCAGTGCCAGCGCCCCCTCCAGTCTCCCAAGTGCCAAAACATCTCAAAAAAGCAGCCTTTTTGATGATGACGGTGATGACCTGTTTGCTCCAACAAAAGAGTCAAGGTATTAAAAGTGCATTTGTTCCTATCAATACATTAGGAATTATTTTACTCATACTTAGCTTGTTAAATATACTTTTTAGGTTTAAATCACTTTAAAAGTGCCAAGGATTCTTTTCTAACGCTACCATTCTGTCTTCACACAGTAATAAGAAGCCTCAGAGAGTTGCTCTTCTGTTTGAAGATGAAGGTGATGATGATGAAGATAAAGGATCCCTCTTTGGAATCAAACCTGCTGTCACCACAAACACTGCAGCCCCAGCTGCTAAAGTGAGTGTGCTAACTTATTTTTTAAGTTAAAAATAGATCTTGCTGCTGGGTAAAAAGCTTTTGCCAAGAAAAACAATCTTGTATTAAACTTCTTTTCAGTGGCCTTTTTAAAAGGCTTAAGGGATAAGAAAGTGCTCTCAGCTTTGGAGTGTCCTGTTAGCCTACTAAAGACGCATGCCACATTGTCACAATGTAGTTCAATTCCAGCATCAGATATTTGTTGCATGTCATTCCCTGTGTCTATCTCCCGTCACTTCCTGTCACCTCTCAAATATGTTTATCTAATACTGGCATAAAATGCCCCAAAAATATACTTACAAAAAAAAGACAATGTTCTCAGCCCTTAGAGAGCCACTCTCAAGTAGAGAGAAAGCAAATTTGAAAATCAAGTTGGCCCTATGAGTTTATGACACAACTATGATATTTGTAATGAGATTCTGTTATAATTAATTTATTGCACTATTTGCTCACTGGGATTAAATTCAAATGCCCTTTTTTCTTCAGACACCTGCTGTGGATTCTCAATCCCCCTCGCTCTCAGAGAAATCAGAAGCGGTTGCAGATAATAAGAGAGCAACAGAGGATAGGCTTTCAGAGCAGGAGAAACCAGCAGTAAAGACCCCCGAGACACTCCCGTCATCGCCAGAGAGCAGTGAGAGTAAAAAGAAGCCTGCTGGAGCTGTCAGTCTTTTTGGAGGCATTGACATTCTTGCCAGCAAGCAGACCAAGAGCCCATTGGATGAAGCTGACGGCGACGACGATGGCTTCCTCTCTAAAGACAGCCCACCACCAAATGTTAAGAAGGAAGAGAAAGTCAAAACAAACACTGTGAGTCTGTTTGATGACGAGGAAGAAGATGAATCAGATTGGAATGATCCAATATTCACGCCCAGTAAACCCACGGCCAAAAACACACTAAAGGTTTGTATGATTTTATTTTCAATTTAACAACATTTCTCCTGCAGTCAAAATATTAAAATATGCATTTCTGTGTTGTGTTTACAGCCCACAGAGGAGCGGCCACAGCCAAAGAGCACAGGTGTGTTCCAGGATGAGGAGTTGTTGTTCAGTCAGACACAGCAGAAGGACAATGACCCAGACGTTGACCTCTTTGCCACCTCAGGGAAAGCTACAGTCAGTATAAAAGATGCTATTATCTGTTTGTATCTTTATCTCTTATAAACAATGTACTTTGTCCAATGCAGATGTCTCTCACTAGATGATAATGATACATGACTGTTTACTTTCTAGAGCTCCAAGCTCAGCTCAGCGAAACCAGCAGCACCTAGTCTGTTTGCAGATGACGATGAGGATGACCTCTTCAGCTCCACCAAACCCAAAACGCTTCCTCCGGTAATAATTATTGTGTTAATGATCAGAATTAGGCTGTAATGTAATCTGTTGCCATCGTTATATTAGGGATGTCAGGGGGCGGGCTTATAGAGCTTCCAGGTTACAGGCTGGGGGTTGTTGGTTAACCACGAGTGGACAGTCATGTATACCCTGCCAGTTGTGAAGTAAAAGAAAGTAAATATAAGTCTTTATTTTAGCACAACAGATTCTTTTTTCCTAAGCATTGTATATTTATTTGCGTGTAAATAATCATTTAAATCAGTCTTGCATTTTTCTAACAGTGGGAGATTTGATCTTGTTTTATTCTCTGTTGATTTACATTCACAGAAAGTAGCAGAGAAGCCTAGTATACCTAATGACAAGGCACCACTAGCAAGTCCAGAATCTGTATCAGAGATTCAGGTGAGTCTACTGTAAACAACATATATTACAGCTGCAGTAATACCATGAAGTGCTTTTTTTCTTTGAGCCATGAAAACATACCTGTGTGGCCTTGTGGTTATAATTCTTGAATAGGTTTTGCTAGTTTAATCTGCCTTTATACTGCAAGTCATTCACAGTCAGTAGTATAGTAATGTGTCTAGATGGTTTTTTATTGAATTAAATATTAAACCTGCTGTAATCTGACCACACAGAAACCTGCACCAAGCCCTGTAAAACCTAAAGATCCCTCATCAAGGATTGGGAAACTTCAAGTAATTTTTTTTGCTTTTTTTTGGCTTTTATTTAATCGAAAGTCTTCATTCCTGATATTTCATTCTTTTTACTACTGGAAAGACTTTCCTATTCTAACTTACATGTTTTCTCTTTCAAAGTTTCTTCTGTCTGGACTTTTTACATTCCAGGTTAAAAGCTTGGCTATGATACAGTAGCATGACTATCAAAATGAAGAACTGTCTGTTTTGATTTCGGAAGAATTCTCTCACTCTTTGTTTCAGTTTCACAAGAAATGCATCTTGTTCTTGCCTCATTCCCATCCACAGTCCTGGTTTCTCATTTTCCTCTAAATGATCTGCTGCTTGAAATGCTGAGAAACTTCATGAATAGTTTATTCTACAGCTGTAAATGTGTAGCTGAAGCATGGAAACAAATGTAGTATGTTTTAAATAGTCTTTGGTCTTAGCATCCGTGATATCTTTTCCACTTCGATAAGTGTCTCTTATGGTGCATCTCTTCTTTTTCATATTCAGGCCAATCTGATGATCAACCCTGCTGCATTGCTCCCTGGCGCTGCCCCCAGTATGCCTGGGGCTGTAAGTGTACTGCCTGGCATGGCTCCCAGTTCTTCTTCTGGGGTGTCCAGCTCCAGCCTGAGCCCCAGCCCTGCCACAACTCCTGTAGGAGCCCAGACAGACAGTGAAGCTGGAGTGAGCTTCGAAACCCCAGTCCAGATCTTAACATTGCAGAGTGCACACAAGGTGGGGTTTAATTTCTGGAGTATTATGTCTGTTATCCTTTTATTTGCTTTTTTATAGGTTGGATTTCTGGCACGTTCTTGTGAGTGAACGTTTTTTATCTTTCAGGGTCGTGCTAAAGGTTCTGCACAACGAAGACCCCAGTCCAGAGCGGCAAGGCAGCAATCAGCCCAAAGATCTATGGAGAATAAAGAAGTAACTCTGGGTGTTGATGTCCCTGTGTCCAAGCCCAGTGTTTCTGGTTTAGTCTTACCTCCACCAGACATGTCTAGCCAGAAACAGGCCAGTCCGACACCACCGAACTCAAGTGCAACCACCGCCTCGCCCGCCTCATCTGCCTCGTCCGCCTCGTCTGCCTCTTCACCTTCTCAACCGTCACTTACTGAAATCTCTACCAGACCATCCGTACTGACACTGCCGGTATCCACAAATGCTGGAAAGAAAGACTCAAATAAGGAAAGCAGCAGTACCAAAGTGCTGCCATGTTCTGATGAGGATGACCTTTTTGGCTCTGTAGGTTTGTTTGGGGCTGCCTCAGTCACAAATACACCCTCCACCAAGACAACTACGAAGACTTCACAACATCAAGACGGTAGCGGGGCGACGTTAAAGAAAGACAAAGATAAGAGCACACTCCCATCCATTTTTGATGACAACAGCGTTGACCTTTTCCAAAAGGTCAAGCCAAAGTCAACCACAAAGAAAGCCAAGGCCTCGTCCTTTTTGGAAGACGATGATGATGAGGACATCTTTGGTGTGAGCAACAATGCGACCCCCACATCCACAAGTGGTAAAGAAATCAAGAGTAGCGGTAGTTTTTCAAAGCAGGACATCTTCAAGGTAACTAAATTTTACATCAATGATAATACTGTCATGTTTTAACTGTGCCATTATAATAACTTTAATTTCTTCCCTTATTGGCTGACTCTCCCCAGGATGAAGTAGCCACTGTGCCTAAAGTTCAGAAGAAGAACACAGAAAAGCCTGTTGATGCCAGCTTGTTTGATGACAACATAGACATTTTTGCTGATCTGACAGACACTTTTAAACCAAAACAGAAGTCCAAGACAAAGGGAGAGACCAAGTCAATATTCGACGATGACATGGGTAAGTAACAATAAAACAGCAGCTCTTTTGATAACATCTGTCCTGTGGTCGATCCTGTTCTAAGATTGTCATATTTAATTAAATATTGTGCCACCTCTCTCTTCTTTAAAGATGATATCTTCTCACCAAGCACAGTAAAGCCAGTGACCAAGCCTCCCCCAAAATCAAAGAAAACAACACCATCCCAGGATACCAGTGCAACAACAGATTCAGGCGACATATTTGATGATCCACTTAATGCTCTTGGTGGGAACTGAACTGTTTTTGAGTAGCCAGATTTGTACAAATGTGGATTTAATTATTTTGTCATTTGGATTGCTGACAGACTGGAGATCGGATACACTGTTGATAGAGTATTTATTCATATAAATTCATATAAATACTGTGGCTTATTTTTTTTCCATATAAAGATTCCAGTCATCATTCAAAAGCATTTCCGAAAATCATCTCAGCATCAGATTATATTATGTAACACTTAAATACTGTTAATCGTTATTATACATGATAGCACTTTATAAGCATACCATATGCTTAGCCTCAAAGCCTGCAGAAATTAGCAGTAAATTGTTTTGTTTGTTTTGACTATGTTTATCATTTGGCTTTGCCATATTGAGATTTCATGTCTTTGGGTTTGTGCCATATCATGGTTATGAGAAATCAATGTGTTTACTTAATGTCTTAGGCATTTTGACAATGTTTTTATTAATAAGAAATTCATCCATTTCTTAACTTTGGCTGTGATGAAAATGAAATTCATTTTTAATAACTAAAAGGAAACATATTTTATGCTATCTGAAATGTGTGTGTTTATTTCTAGCTCATTTGTTTTCATGTGTTTTTGTGTCTGACAGAATTTTAGAACTGTTAACATTTCAATTTGAGTTTTTGATGATTATGGTTTAGTGTTTTTTTTCTTCCAAAATCAGTATTAAACTAAAAAAGGAGGAACTGAAGCTGCTCCCTTATTAGAATCTGAAAAGAATGCAGAACTTGCCTGTCTGCTTTATGTCACCTTTTAAAGTGACGATGTTGGTGAAAGCGCCATAAACCTTTGGTCATGGGATGTAAATCCTGTTGTACTTTCAACATGTGATATGTACGACGGAGTATTAGGTACGATGGAGTAATGCATAAGACTGCAACTAACAATTATTTTCATTTCATCTCTTTCATTTTTTAAGAGATTAAGTCCTAATATTTAATATTTGATACTAGATATATGGTGTTTATATCAATGATAAAACCACACATTTTATGGATTACTGGCATACTTGCGATATAATTTCCTCACAATATGTTTGATGCATAGACTGTATATAAGAAATTTATAATAATTTTGATGCCAGTTTTGGAGGATGTGAAAGACAGCCTTTGACCTTAGGTGTTGACAATGGACCATTTGTTGTCTCGCCCACGGTATTTATCTTACCACCCGCATTCGGTGAAGAACCGCCCCTGCTCTGCCTATGATTGGCTCTGGTCCTGATTTTTTTTTACCCTAGCCCAGAGCCCAACCAATCTAACCAATGAAGGCAACTAGTATTAGCCAATCAGGCGCAGAGTAGGGTGGGTGTTTGTGGAATGCGGGTGGGAAATGAAATAAGCCTTCCTGACGCCCATTGGTTCGTTTTCCTGTCAATCATGTGAAGTAACAAAGGTGTTGTTTCAGCCGCCTGTGACAGGTATGATGTCGCCGACCAGAGGACCACGGCGACCGAAAAAGGTCGAGAGCCTGTCCTGTGTATAGTTTTCATGGATTAACGTGATGAAATGCGGCTTGGTTAGCGCTACCGTCGACAGCTACACCGGACCGGACAGGACTGGAGCCCATGGATGGATGTAGCCTAGCAGCCTACTAGCCAAATAGTAAGAACGGTAGCCATTGTTTGAGTTGTTGGCTAACATGGCAACGAAAGCTTAGGTTAGCAGCATCGGCTTGACGGGCTTCACTGCCGTGTATTGAAGAAGATATCGGTAAGCAGGTCTCAACAATGAAACTCTACTGTTAAACTACGTTTGAACGTCTTTGTTAAAACTCGGCGAATTAAATAGTGTGTGTGTGATCTTTATCTAATAGTGTTAGCCGCTGAAATTGTATTGAGACGACTGGCAACTCCATTCTTCTCCGTTTAGTTCATCTCTTGCTGAACTGGTCTGTGGCTTCTGCTGTGGTGGAGCTGCCAATTCCTGTTATAACTATAAATAAATGTAACTAACTCAGAGGTAATCCACACATATCTTCACATGTAACTTGACAACCTAATAGTTTTCCTTTGGAGAATGGCCTGTTATGACAACCCTTCAGTAATACACCTCAGGCCTCGTATACTAACATTACAGATCCAACAATCAGCGCTCATCCTCAGTGTTTTTTAAAATCCTTTGTGAGCTCCTGTCAGCCCCCGATGAAGTCGAATAACTCAATTTGGAGGGTCATTTAAAGGATTTTATGTGCCACGGACAGCAAGCAGCTTGTGGACAACTGTATTTCAAAACACACATATAGAGAAGATAATACCATATATTAAAGGAGTTTGCAATGTAATAATACTTGAAGCTAATATGAAGCTTCAGATGTCCAAATGTGTCAAGTCAAGAAGAAGATATCTTTAAACAGTCCTTTTAGGGCCAAGATCCCTTTTATTTGTTACTATTTATCCACCTCAGCTCAGCATGGAAACACAAAGAGGCGATTTGATGCTAAAAGGACTGTAAATGTGCCAGATATCCACTTGTTATGACTTACTCGTAGAAGCTTCATATAAACATTTAAATGCATTTTTGTACAAAATGACTGTGTGGACACATCCACTGTTTGGATTTTGGCCCCGATCGCTTACAAGTTCACTTGAAGAAGATTTTTTAATAGCCAGTATGAACAGGAGGAATGATTACAGTGAGGAAAACTTCTTTCAGTATTCATATTGACACCTAACTGTTGTTTTACAGCAGACATGAAAAATCGGTCCCACACCAGAAAAATTTATAATGTTTCCACAAAATGTCCGGGGTTATAGGACCACTATTTTCCCAAATCTTGAATTGATCTCATCTTCATTTTCAATGTAAATAAAAGCATGACTGGATGAAGTTGCCCTCTCACACAGCATCTGTTTTACGTTTTTGGTGAGTGCAGACACACCAGAGATGACCTGTCAAAGGCAGTGGTCTGGCAGCGGACACCTTACTCCACTGGATGGGTTTATGTAACACACCTGATCTTCTTGAATTTTGGCCAGGGCCCTAAATGCTGCACTGAATGTTTTATGAAGGGGTTATACATGTCTGCTTCCACTGAGATGAGCCTTCCTTCCGAAACGAAATGAAACATTTGAAACGTACTAGAAGTCAAAGCTTCATTTTTGGGGACAGCTTTTACGTACATTAGCATATTGTTGTAACTGTCCATCCTGTTTGTGTCATATACAAAATGACCACCTCAGGTGATTAACTCGACTTTTATTTAATGAATCATGTGAATACTCCCCAGAATTATGTTGTATTTACTTTGTATATAATTTATGTCGCCCACCCAAAAAGATCTTTGTGTTTATATTTGCCTTTTATACATCTGCACAAAAATGCAGATGAATGCATGAATTGATTGAAACGTGTCAAAATCATTCACGTGGGATCAAAAATGACAATATCAGAGGTTAGTTGAGAATGCTAGATAACCTCAGCGTACACCTGTCTGATTTCAGAGCTCAGACAATCACAAATTATCAACATGGGAAGCACGTAGAGTGTATTGAAGTCATTGGAGTGGAGGCGCTGAGAGTGGTAAAACTAATCAAATGTCTTAAATAGTTAAGGTGATCATGTGATGTTTGTTTTCTGCTCACAGCTGCGGTCATGCTGCATGATGTGTGACGGTTGTGAGGCCAGTGAGCCATACCTGTCTCCCTCTCCCTCGTCTTGGGCCAACCCCTCAATTTGGCTTTTTCCCTAAAAAGTCCTTCTCTCCAACCCTGCCAAGATGACCGACAAGAAGGAGCCCCCCTTCTTCAACGATGACAGCATGGGAACTTTTCGCTATAAGCTTCCTCTCTATGACACTATGGAGCTCTTCATAGAGACCCTGACTGGGACCTGCTTCGAGCTGCGCGTGTTGCCCTTTGAGGCTGTCATCTCAGTCAAGGCAAAGATCCAGAGGCTGGAAGGTAAAAAGCTCACTAATGTGTAGTAGTAGTTGTTTGTTGTGGTCTGCAATTAGGGGACGGTGCACTGTAACAGTAAGCTGTATCAATTATTTGTTAGACCGAGAAGAGGAGGGTTATAAGATCGCCTCGTCTGGAAAACTGCACATTTAAAGCCTTTCATAGTGTTTGTTGGTCCATGTTGTACGATCGAATCATGCTCAAGAGGTTTACTTTTCTCTTATAAAAGTGCTACTGTAGATTTTCAGGTTAAGTTTTGCACCAGTAGATTCAAGTTTTTATATTGCTTGTGCTGTAGACTCTCATTAAAGCTACTTACCACGTTTAAATATAATTTTGAGAGAAAGAAAAAAAAAAACAATGCCAAAAAAAAAGCATAAAGAGTTTGATAGTGTCAAGTTTAAAAAACTACTGTTTGTTGGTGAAAAATAAACATTCATATTCTTAAAATTAAACATGTGCAATGATTTATCCTAATTCATTATTTTGTTGGAGAATTGTTGATAAAGATCAGGCTGTTTGTTGACTTTGTAAAAATACAACTGCCTTAATTCATTACCACAATAGCATTTCTTTGGAGTCACCTCTTTGGCTTGTCAGCCGAGTGAGGCGGTGGAGGCACCACGAATAAACTCAGTTTGTGATTAGCCAATATGGGTTGTGTTGGAATTAACTCGACTAAATTACCTCTCATTTATTCAAACTTGATTTATGTCCAAAAAAAATGTTTGACCTTGGCTGTGCTCTAAGGTTGCTTTGTTTCAGATCAAGATGACATTTTGTATCTACATTCTTTGCTGCTGTTTCCCATTTTGGTCAGAAAGGCCTCTCTGTGTTCTGTGTGTGTGTGTGTGTGTGTGTGTGAGGAGGTGTGTTTAGCCAAGCCTGTGTGTTTGTGATGGAGCACACCGCTCTGCAATGAAGGCACCAGCGCTCACCCTCAAACACTGGCTCACCTCCAGCACCGGGTCAGCGAGTTCACTCATTGAGAGCACAGAGAGCCGCCTGACCACGCATACACTCCATCTCATTCCGAGGAGGAGCGCTACAGAGGCTTTGTGTTTGATCAGGCTTTCATCCCTTTACCAGAGTTTTATTATTTCGGTCTTATATGCAACAATATTGGATATAATATAGACCAATAGTAGTCCAAACCACCCCTGGTGTGTCTTGGCTGTAACTGACTTGATGTGTGGTATCACTGTAACACATCAACAGGTTTCGTAATTGATCCTATTTTAGCTGAGAATGCATCTGTTGTGACTTTTTTTTTCTTGTTGAAGCAATTACATAGTTCTTTCTGTAGGGGGCAGACATGAATTATCATTAATTGTGTGGATGCTTCTGTGTATGGCATTCACATCTATCCTGTCTGTCAGATTAGTGAACTTAGCATAAGAAATATGAACAGGTCCATGTCAACATTGGTTGTTTTCTCTCCTACCCTCTCCCCATCTGTCTGTAAAGGTATCCCTGTTGCCCAGCAACACCTTATCTGGAACAATCTGGAGCTGGATGATGAACATTGTCTACACGACTATGGGTAAATCTATTCCTCCTGACCCTTTCTATCCTTCAGGGCTCTGACACGGAGGCAAGCTCACACAGACAACAAGCCTTGTTAGAGCAATTAAGGGAAATATGCTTGAAAGCACTCTGTGTAGATTTAGAATAATTTGCATATGCACTCTCTAAAATCCTTCTTGTTTTGATGGTAAGTCAGTCGTAATGTAATTCAACATGTTGTAAATCAGCCAGAGATGCAGACAAGTGACACACTGGCCGTGTTTAAAGATCTCGCCCCTCGACTCCTGTCAGTTTATGAGATGCAGACCTTCCCCTCTAGTGCTCTGCTGGCTGCAGATGGTGGTATTGTTGTGAATGCTTGTCACTTAATTTTCCACATGAACAGCCTCTGGTGAGATCGCTAGGCTGGTCTATCACACTGCAGCATGCTTTTTGAAGTTTTCAAAGCAGAGGAGTTTGAGTAGGCAATGAAACATCTGCTCATAAACAAATGTTCCAATGGTATTCCCAGTTGTGCTCTTAAGTTCATCTGGAAATCATCCTGACCCTTGCAAGTGCTATTTACTTTACATCTCTCTCCTTTGCCTCAGAAGTAAAGCATTTTACCCCCAATGTGAATATGCTTCCTGTTATTTGCTTCTCTGCCATTAGATTTTTTTACATAAAGGAACGGTTTACAATAATTTTTTGTTATACATATTCTGCTGTGTTTTTGTTTGCAGCATTGCAGAGGGCTGCACTTTGAAGCTGGTCTTAGCTATGAGGGGAGGCCCAATTAACACCAGGAGAGGTAAAGAAAACACAAAAAAACGGCACTATATTCACATGAAGGCTGGACATCTGTAAATTTACATCATGTCAAAAATAACTTAAAGTAAACTCGCTAATGCACAAGGGAACAAAGATATAGTGTTTAACTGTTTTAAACATTGAACTTCCTCTCTTTTTAATATCAGTAACCATGGAGGATCCTATCAAAGAGGTGGCTGACCTGATGGAGGGCACTAAGGAGGAGGGTTGGGAGAAAAGCCTGGCCAACAAGCAAGTCACATTTGTGGTGTACCGTGAGGGTGACCAGCTTAACTTCTTCCGTGTGGTCGACAGAGGAGATGGCACCTTGACGCTTCAGTCTGAATCTCTGAGGTCAGCAAATTGCCACAGAGTCTATTTTGTCGCATATTTCGTCACAACCCGACTCAAGACTGGACAAAGGAGGGGAGACCACACATGAGTTGTAACTGAAAATAGATTTATTGTACATAATTAAAAGTTTAATGAAACTAAACACAACCTAAACCAAACTCTGATGGAAGCCGGAGGAGAGAGGGCAAGTGACTGACGGCCACCTGCTTATATAGACACCAGTCAGTCCAGGTGAGCAGAATCCCCGACGACCCAACTCCATCCACTAGGCTCCTGCATGTAGAGGACAAGGAGTCTGTCCAGAGAGGGTTGTCACAGTTTTTAGTGCAATTATTATGTCATTATATTATTGTCTATCCAAATACTGTGAGTGCACTTAGTGTAAAAGACTGGCAGTTATTGTTAAACAACATTGTCTAAAATAGTAAACATTAATCTAGAAGATGGGTATTTTTTTAACCTATGATATGATGTAAGATTTTAACCATTTGGACTGATTGGCAGCCATTTGAGTGTTAAGGTGAACGTGCACAAAAAAGAGGCATAAATAATGTTCAAGTAAGATTTATTAGATCATGTAGCCAGTGTAGAGTTTAGGTGTAGTCATACACTGCTGCAGCTCAGTGCACATCTGTTGTGGTGGTAGAGGTTAGAGTGAGCAGGCTCTCTGTGTTTTGAGCTGCTTTTATAGATCACTGACAGGAAGCGTGTTTTTTTTTTTTTGCCTGTCATGTCTTCCAGCGGTGGCTCGGTGTACAATGTGTACGCAGAGGAGGAGGAGGATGGAGAGAGTTCTGCAGCTGCACAGCAGAGCCTTGAGAACTCCATAACCATGAACAAAATGAAGCTGCTCAAAGCCAAGATGGAGGACATGAACCTCAACAAGAAGGTAGGAAGATAGTGGGATCACAGAAACCCATTAAAATTTGATCGCAGATGCGGTTTCCAAAGCTGTATTAATTTTCACAACGTTTTTAAATTGACTTGTATTGCACCCTGTATGTGAAAGATATTCTTCAGTTTATTCATCTTGAATCTTGAAAAAACGGTTGTACACTTGTGGGTCCAGTTGAGGTATTTTAAACAAATTTTGGTCTTCTAAGTTTAAGTAGGACGAACTCTTTAGATCTAATACCCCAAAGAGACTTATGTGTGCAGAACCTTTCTTTCTCAAATTTGTATGTTTCTTGTCACCTTGCACCTCATTATTATATTGAGATCGCAGTGATCATTCATTTTATAAATAAAAACTAAAACCAAATTCTGTCTAAAGTCGTCATAACATTGAATGCTTTTTTATCATATTCATAGACTTGATATGGTAGCCCGCAACCATTTTGTGTAATGCAGATGTACTGCACCAAACACTAATTTGCATGTCTTTGTAAGCAGATAGAGCCAAGTGTTTCATTAAACTGTGCCGACTCTATAATTTATGCTCATAATAGATTTATGCAAGCTGTTTAAATCAACTGATGAGTTAACCGCTACAATTGAATAATTTTACACTATGGGGAAAATACTGAAAATGCACTTGCATTTGAGAGGGTTCTACGGTATAATCTGACTGTCTCTGTCCTTCAGCCGAAGAAGTCGACTAAAGTAAAACCACGGCCCCCCGTCAGCCTTCATCCCTGCAGTGGCTCCCTAGGACCTTCCAGCACTCGACACCATCATCGCCTCTTTCGCTCGCTCCCCCAGATTAACCAGCCTCGGGCAAATGCACAACTACCTCCAATTGCAGACCAAGAACCCACAGACTCCCCGCTGCCCTCTGCTGCTGCTGCAACCTCTGCCCACTTCTCGATCCTCAGACGCCCCCCTCCCTCTTTCTCCTCGCCTTCTTGTTATATGCTTCAGGAGGAGGAGCCATGGGAGACATGCCCACCATTTGCAAAAATCCGACCCCCTCCCAAAGTATCCCGGCTGGACATTGGCAGCACCAGGTTGATGAGGGACTGTGTGTACCCTCAGCTCCCTCCACTGTGCACCAGAGGGCCACCTGAAGCCACATTTGACCCAGCTGAGACTATTGGGGAGGCAGTCGGGCTGAGTTTGTTAGAGGAAGCTGCTGGACTGGTGGCACAAACACAACCTGGAGCTCCATTTGGGGAACTGCCAGACCTTCTGACTCTGGATGTGTCCAACCAGCCAGACGGAGGGCGTCGGTCCTTCAAGGTTGCGGCTCAGCACCAGCTGCCGCTCTCCCAATCCCCACCCAGTACCTTGACACTTGGGACAAGTGATACCGTCACCAGCATAGCAGATGGGACACAGCTTGGCACATCGTTTCATATCAGCGCCCCCTCTCCATTACCCACCTCCACCTCCCCGTCCTCTTCTACCAGACCGCTGCCTCAGCCTTTTGACTCCCCTGTCTCCTGTTTACAGCCCAACCTTCAAGCACATTCCTCAGCGCAAGTTCGGCCAGGCAGCACATCCCCTCACCCCTCCACGATGTCATCAGCTCATGCGCCGCGCCTTCGTGTTGTCAAAGTGGAATCCCCTGGCAAGAGGCCCGAGCTTATCTCCAAGAGGGAAGCAAGAAGCATCACTAAGATGCCCAACCAAGCTTGTAAGGAGTCACTGGGGTCACTGAACAGCTCTGAGCTCTTGGCCTCTCTCTCCACAAGGGCTCCAGATGGCAGCAGCAAGGACTGCCTTGGAGAGAGTATGGGACTTGCTCTGTCTTTGCCTCCTGCCACTGCCTCAGGACGGGGCGGCCTTGGCTCCAGGCTGCCACCCATCTCAACTAATAGACTCCTTCAGGATGATCTCATCAGACAAATGTCACCGTTGCACCGAACAGCAGCCTCTTACATGGTGAGCACAGACAGGCATCGATGTTTGCGCCTAAGATTGGATGTGTGGAAATGTTTTTGCTTTTCAAAGAATGTAATTAAGTATTTGTCATCAAATCCTATATTCTATTTCTTTAATTGTCACAGTAAATGAATTAGTCAAAACTACAGAAGATCCCCAACGGGCAAGTTGCTATTTTGTGTTTTAGTACAGAGTCGTGCCTTTTCAAAAGCTGCACTGCAGTCTCTAGTATATAAAACTGTGACATATTTCATGATGAATCAAACCGCAGTCATTCAGAGATTAAAACTGTCAGGCAGGATATCACATGACTTTTGTCACGAGATCGAAGCACACATTATGCTGATTTTTGTTTTTTTTCTTCAAACAAAAAAAGGAGTCTTTTAATACAATGCAGTAGTTGGACTTCATCAGGCTTTAACAAATGATATCCAGTGAATTTCATATAGCAACATGTATCATATTTGCAACATACACTTCACAAATAAGCAAAAGTCAGTGTCCTGTAAATATTGTGGCTACACAGGTAGGAATGCAAATATGAGTCTTGAGCCAGAAGCAAGTTCTGTCAAAATCAGCTTTCAGTCTTGGAGCTATGTCGCAATAGCTTTGAGTCTTTTGTAACTTATGTTTTGCCGTGCCTCTGTACTTTAACACCTGTGTAACATATTTGAGTGTATACTTCACTCTCTTAATATGTATTTCCTATTCAAGACCCTGTGCATATTTTTCTTACTTCACCAGTAAAGGTTACTACCATTACATCTTTTCTAGCATGAAATTTCGCTAAAAATCTACATTTTCTCATGATTGATCTTGTGACTGCTGTAGTTTTATTGTTTTCCTCAGAAATATTTCATGTTGCTGTTGTTTTTCTCAGGCCACCAACAGTCTTGTGTCAGGTGGGGGAGTCATGACTTCCTTTGGCAGAATAGGTAAGAGAAACACAAACACTTTCATGTATTCATCAAGTACTCGCAAATAAAACAATTGTTACATTGAAGTGGCTGAAATGGACATTTGAGTTGTTGACTTTACAGCCATCATTTAAGAGGTGCAGTCACATACAGAGAGGATATTGTTATGACAAAGCTTTCGGTGCATGTTGTATGAGCACAACAACAAAGCACCCCAAGGGTTTTAAATATTCATCATTGCTACAACTGCAGAAGAAGCACACGCAGCAGAAGGCGGCAGGCTCACACACCAGCACACTCACTTATTTATGTCGGCCACTGATATGCTCAGAGAATATGGATGAGTACACATGGATCAGTACACCAAGTAGTGAGTTCATTTTCTTTTATCACTGGACGGTTCATTTATCAGTATCAGTGTTTTCGTCACAGGAGAATTTATTGGTGGAGATCAAACTCAAAAGTCATGATGGTCTTGACTTTGTACTTCAAGTTTTGCTGAAAAATGAATCATCACTCTGCTACAAGATCTTGTACTTGACTTTTCTTTCAGGGGCCTGTCTTGTATTTGACATCATTCCTGGCTCACAGTAATTTTCTACTTTCAGGCTCATTAGAAACTTTCTCATTGCATGATACTCCTCCTCCGTGCTTTACTGTAGTCATGTGTTAGTCAATTGTCAGCAGTGGGTGTAACAGTTGGCATTCAGGTCAAATAGTTCAATAGCCAATAACACAAAGCATGAGAGATAAGACACTTTTCCAAACTGTTTTTAGGATTTCTCCAGGATAGAGAAGGAGAATGCATGCAGTTTACGGAAGAACGAAAGAAAATGTCTGAGTAAAGCTTGTAGAGGCCAACTCAAAAACTGAGTGATGTTCTGAAACACTCTGAATAATCAGCATCAAAACCAGATTTTAACAGATTTTATTTTTATTTTTGATTTATTTTACACGGTCATAATTTCCTAGAGGTTTTTTGGAAAGAACTCTGTGATTTGGTAAAAATTACAGGAAAAATACACACTGTGTTCAATTGGATAAAGTTTCCAATAATAAGTGAATGATATATGAGTATTTACCTTTGTTGTAAATGGAGCCATTTTTTCTATAATTACTACCAAATAATTCTTTCCAGGAAACTTCCTTGGAAATTGTTTGGACATTATAGAACTGTAAAATAAAATGTTAAGCATATTTTAATGGGTATGTAACAATATTAAGTCCAGTGTAATTCAGTTCTGTTGTTAGTAGAATGCCATTCAGTTCCAGGTACACAAGCTTTACAAACATCCCTTTTTGCTTCATTAAAGCAAGTCACTGGTGGCTGAACTGCAGAGCAATGCAAACAACGGTCAGCAGTTTCAATGAAGATACCAACAGTAACTGCAAGTGAAACAAGCTGAGACACTTCAAGTTACCAAAAAAAGTACCTTTGACTCTATGTTGGTGTCTCTACGGCACTGTTGTAAAGCTGTTACGTATCAGATCCTCTATGAAACAAGTCAGATTAGAATTGAGGAGCAAAGAAAAGTTGATAGGTACAGCCCAGAATTAAATGTTATTAAATTCCACTCTGCTACTCGACAGAGGAGAAGTGGAAAATGTGCAGGGGTCTGAATATATTTGAACCTGATGTATGTCTGTTCTGTGGCAGATTAAAGTGTACAAAACAAATAAAAATCCAATCCCACGCCCAGCTGCTTGGCAGGTTTATCTGTTCCTCTATCCCCACGGCTCACAAACCTAACCGCGCTGCATGCTTCCACAGACACGATTATAACTGGTACAAGCTGACATAAACTGCTGTTTCCTGACTTAGGAAATGAACACCCTTTTATGACTTTCTTCCTACAATTACAGGCTTTAATATGGAAAAGGTGTTTCCTCAAACCCTTTTCAAATGGAAACACTGATGATTGACAACTATTTGTACTATTGAAAAAATGACTGTAATTTTTATCACAAATCTACCTCCATTTAGTTTGATTTAATTAACAATTATTGACACTGAAAACTGTTTGTAATTAGATATAACGTGATGGTTTTCATTTGGAAAAAGTTTTTAAAAGTTTTTTTTTTAAACCAAGCTTGAAATGAACTGTCATGGCTAACAAAGAAACACTAAACATAAAGACATGAAAGTGACATTTTGTATGCTGTAGTTTTTTAGAGTTTTTCCCGTGGGTAAGCAGACATATTGCACAACATGACAACACTCACTGAAATAACAATAAAACAGACAAACAAAAGAAAGTAAAATGGTGAAGACTGAACAATGGGATTCAGAAAATTGTTTCTGCACTTCTTTCTTAGGGTGGAAACTTTTAGGCACTTACAGTAATGTCACAGTGTTGTTTTTGACTAAAGTGCTTGAGAAAAATGCTCAGGATGTAATAAGCAGGAAGCAGGTCAATATTCTTCCCGTACAGGTCAGCACTCTGTTCCTCTGTCCTTTTATGGCTTCACGATTACTGTAACGGATTGAGGAAATGTTTAACAATCAGAAAAGAAGCCACCGGGCTTGTTAGAAAGTAGAAAAAGTTGTAAAACTTACCTAACGTCTCCAGTTGCGCTGTGTGCAGACACCAGGAATACTTCGTAAATTGTATCATTTTTAAAGCAGAGGTCCAGGCTAAAATATTTAGATTCATCCCAGATTTAAATACCGATATTTACTGATAGAAAACCTTCACACTGCCACGTTCAGATATTCCAAACTGGCTCCCCTAAAGTAAATAAAAAATGTTTCCTCTACTTTCAGGCACTCCAGTGTACCACTTACCTCCAGTCAAGCCTCCCGCAGGCATCAAGAAGAAGAGCTCTAAGCACTGCTTCCTTTGTGGCAAGAAGACTGGCCTGGCCACCAGTTACGAGTGCAGGTACAAGTGCTTCAGCTTTTCTACCTACGTTGCCACACACCAAAGGACACACACACACACACACACACACACACCCACACACACCCACACACACCCACACACACACACTGCCTGACTCTAAATGAAATCCCTCCCTATTGTCAGTCTTGTCCTAGAAGCACCCTTTTAGTAGAAGTGGTCCTTTCCTGCTTCATCATTTTGCCTCTGAGCCACCTCTCCAGTGAAAACATTTATCTGTTTGCAGTTTGTTGTGCCGCAAGTTATTAGCCTGATCAAAGTTTCTCCCAACGCCATGAGCAGCGACCACTTGAAATTGTGGAGCCATAATAGAGTCGAGCTCCCCACTGTGTTCAAAAGAGGTTTACAGTTTAATCAAGCTGAACTTGTCAAGTCACGTAATGTTTACTGAACATTACAGTGCACCAAATTAAATAAGTAATAGGGTGTTGCTGTTCTTACTAATGGGCTGATTTGAATAGAATGATTAAAATGCATCGAGATGCCATTTAGTTTAAAAAAACTATTGTGATTTGCAGATGAGGTTTACAAATGGAGAAACTGGGTTTTGCATATATATCCAAATCTGTCTATGGGTCAATGACGTATAAGGATTTAGAACAACTCAATTGTAGAATAATAAAAACAAGCATATCTAATGCAGTAGTTCAAACATTCAGAATGTTGTGTACCTGAAGCTCCATATTATACATTTGAAATTAAGTGATTTTAGTGGGTTTTTCAAGATTAATTGGCACTGGCCTTTAAAAAGAGTCATGTGGTGCGACCACGATTCATCTTGAAATAAATTAATTTACTTAACACGCTTCACATCTTTTTTTACAAGTTTTCAGTAATATAAAGTGTTTGGAAACAAAGTATTTGCATTTTTTTAAATCTTTGTAAATGATGGTCTTTTATTTATATAAGACATTTCAAGATGAATCATGGTCGCACCAAATGACTTTTTTTTCAGGCCAGTGCCAATTAATCTTGAAAACCCCCTCTAAAATCACTTTCAAATTGTAATATGAATTGTCAGGTACACAACATTCTGAATGTTTGAACTACTGCATTAGATATGCTTGTTTTTATTATTTAAAATTGAGTTGTTGAAAATCCTTATACGTCATTGACCCCTATTTATACCTTTTTTTTTAGGTGCGGTCACAACTTCTGTGCCACCCACCGCTATGCAGAGACGCATGACTGCACTTACGACTACAAGAGTGCTGGAAGACGATTTCTGCAAGAGACCAACCCTCTTATCAGCGCTCCCAAGCTGCCTAAGATTTAAACCCTACAACCCTCGCCTCACATACGGGACGAATTAAAAACCTGGAGGTTAAACTGACTGAAAGGGAAAAGAGTCTGCAGTCATTTCTTGCAGGAAGAAGGAACTTATTCACCACTGTGTGCTTTTTTTTTTTTTTAATCAGCCAAGTTTGCTTAAAATTGAAATAAAATATTCTGTGAAGCCAAGTGTAAACAAACAAGAGTGGATTGAAATGGCACAGAAGTAATTATCACCTCTTGACAAATGTGAAGATGTTAGTCCTGTTTCTGTTACCTTGTTCTTTTTCCATCGCGTATACACAAAACAAAAAAAACAAAAAACTGTGCATGTATGTAGGTAGTTTTTGCAAAATATATCTGCTGCAAGTTCAGACTTTTCTTTTAATCTTTTTTTTTTAATAGGACCGCTGATGACTTTTCATTCGACAAGTCTTTGACAGATGCACTTTAGAACTATCATATTTATACATTTAACTTTTCCTTATTGTGTGGGGAAGGATCTTTACTTTTTTTTGTTTGTCTTATGAAGTGTTTATGATGTTGTCGAGATTTTTATATATTCCACATCTCTAAAAGTCTTTTTTTACACAGGCACATATAATCTGACATCACTAATTAAATCATTCTTAAAAGAGAACAGTACACCCACTTATTGATGAAATACTTAATATTTATTAATGAAATAGTACTTATTTAAATTCAAGGTTGGTTTTAGTAAGTATGCAATTTGTGTAGGTGTGAATGTCAGTTGTAATCCGTAATGCCTATTGAGTAAAGTATTAGGATGGGGGTGGGGGTGTTGGGGTTATGGTATTTATGATTTGTCTACAGTAAGGTGGTTGCCATAAAAAAAAAAATCTTTTTTAAGTCTTTTTTTATTGCTCAGCTGTTGCAAAAATGTTGTTACAGTATCTACAGGGGTTTGATCTAATAAAGTTTCTTTCTGTACATATTGTGTGTCACTGACTCGTATTTAAGCATTTCGATTTTTCAAGTCAGACTTAAGACAACAGTCAGATGTACATATGAACACTGAAAGAGGTTTTCCTCACTGTTATCATTCCTCCTCTTCATTGAGTGTAAGTGATGAGTGGCCAAAATCCACAGTGTGTCATTTCATTCAAAAGTGCATAAAAAAGTTTATCTGATGCTTCAGCAGACGGAATTTGTCACATCAAGTGGATATCTGCCACATTTACAGTATTTGTGTTTCCCTGTTGGGCTGCAGTGGAAGTAAAGAGAGGGACTTGTCGCCCATCACTTACATTGTAATTGCATTATGAAGGGATCTTCTAATGGTCCATATGAACAGGAAGAATTATTCCGGTCAGAAAAGACAGTTTCAATGTTAATTTGGGTACATGACTTGTTTTAAGACATACTTGGAAAACTGTGAAACTGTCCTTTAACTTTGTCTTAAGTTATTTTTGAGTTAAAGTGGAACGAAAACCCTCTTACGTAGAGTCCTGCTATTATTTACCATCACTTCTTTGCAGTTTTCTCAGAGTTTGCTGTTCTTGTTCCTCATTATTTGCACATTGAATGTTTGACCTTTCCCGCTACTCTTACCTCAATAGTTCAACACTCAACTAGTCCTCACATTTCTGTGAACTGAATAAGAACTTCTTCCTGTCTTGTATCACAGACTCATCCGTGTCACATTAACTGTCCTGTCTACCTGACTCAGATGCGCCACTAGTTCCATAGCAACAAAAAGCTGGACTTGTTTTTTAAACTGTGGCCGATAAGACCTTCACTTCTCCTAATTTCTAGTCGAAGTGGCACGTATATTGCTGAAGGCGACATCTTGTTAGTCCGACTGCATTGTATTTCTTCATTACTGCTGTGTCACCATCTAATGATGAACTTGTGATCTTATTTGTTACTCAGAGGGTTCAACTTTACAAGAGTCAAGACAGGTTAACACCCTTAATTTAAAAAACAAAACAACAACTCTGACAAAGAACACAAGCGACCAAGTGAGAATTGTTCATTTGTGCTAGAAGGTTTTTGTTGAATGTGAGATAGCACTTATGGGAAACAAAAAGCTCCTATCATTAAATATAACCTTAGAGAGTAGAGTGCTGATAATGATGAATACAAGAACAAACAAAATGTGTCATTAAAAGCATAAATATGTATTTCTTTTCCGGTGAGTCACTGGGTAGAAAGGTTTAATTGAGAAATGGAGCTGCTTCTTATTTACTTTGCTCTCACTTTGGATGCAGTTCTTATGCAACAAGTAGACCCTGACCTGGGTTATCCTCACTTCATATTGTCTGGCTATGATGCAAGATAATTGGGCTGTGCAGTTTATAGTGCTGAAACACTGCTTAGTCTCTTGGCAGATGAATGCATCTCAACATGAGGAGGATCATCATTTTTTGAAAAAGGTTGAGTTCAGAGGCAGCGTATCTTTATCTGGTGTTTCCAGATAAACATCAGTGAAAGACATGCTGATTTGATTTCGCTGCAGTAGCGGTGAGTTTGTTATTGCACAGAGTTTCTGTTATCTTCTGCCAATTTGAATGATTTTTGACTGAATTTGTTGTGCAGGCTGCTGAAAGTGGGGAATGCAATATACAAACAAAATTAAATTGATATACAAAGTTACCATTATGGCATACTGTACGTAAAGAGGCACTCTCGCACACCAATTTTAGACCTCGAAGTCAATTTACTAGCCAGACTAAAGCTTGTCGTCTCCACTGGCCACATATACAATTATAGGGGGTTATTTTAGATAACCAACCCAATTTTTGCCGTAAGTAAAAATCCTCTAACCTGATGGGTGACTTCAATAGTAGTTTCAGATGTTGGTAAATGCTGGTTGCTGGATATTCGGCTATATGGCACACAGACAAACACTGAAGATTTTCTTTGCCAGCTAAAAGTGACATCAAGGACACATTTTCGACAAAGCCTACATTACAATCTGGGGCAGATAGCTTGAAAGATGTGGGCATTTACCAGTTTGGGAAGGGGTATTATGGGTAGTGTAGGATCCAGTGTTTTTGGAGCAAAAAGTCAGAGTGCTTCAGGTAGTGCAACACTAAATCACTTTAAAGAGTGGATTCTTTTCTTTCTCATTACATATTGTACTTGAGGGACACATACAGGTTTTTCTGAGTATTTGATTTGGTTTCCTTCAGTTGTTTCTTCAGTGAAACAGTCTTTCAAAGTTCCTGCACTGTGTCACACAAACACACCAACAAAATGTCTGTTTTCTGTTTCAGGATTGTTCAGCTCACCTCTTGCAACTCTGCCAAGTGCTGAGAGCCTATATTTTGCATGGACCAAAAAAACAAAGCTTTTGAGGTTTTATTCTAAATATGGCTCATAGAAGAAGAAATCCAGTTCAGTGAGTGTGGAAATTTACATATTCAAAGTGTTTAGGAGTCTGAAAAGGATCATTTGAAAATACAATACATTGTTAGTTACTGATTACCAGTTTAATAGTAATCTATTAGAATAGTTGAACTGTGCAATGAACCTTTTGTGCAATTTTTTGGCTCTAAAACCTAAAAATTCTGCATTCAGCCACATTTTCAGTTTGAATATACAGACTGTGGTTTATATTGTAGTGTTGTAATATGACAGCTTTATAAAGTACAGAGGGTTAGGTCATCTGATAATTGACAGTAAATGTAACAGAATCCTTTTTTCATCAAGTATTTACAATATTCATAGGTCATGTGTTAATCAAAAATATAACAATGAATATTCTCCACCTTAAGTGCTGATCTAAAAAACATATCAGTACCTGTATGAAATAGGAGTGTCAACTCTGCTGAGTCATATGTGTACGGCGGGGATGGAAAGATCAAAACATGAAACGATCGAGCACTACCAGTCTGACTAGTTCACTGCAGCAAATAAAACATCAGGAAGGACACACTAACAAAGTCTTTAAGAAACATCGGGCAGTCTTTTACCATCTCACCCCCCACTATTTCAATCCCATCTACACAAGCCCAGTGACCTCCTGGGACTAACTCATCTGCCTCTACATGTGTGCTTACTCCCTCTTTGTCTTTCACCCACCACCTCTGTCTTCCACTCAGCAGTCCTTTTTTCTTATGAACCCTGTCTTGAACATTTTGCAAGATGATTTGGCAAGTCAAACTCTTACACCAGACCCAATTAACACACACCCTGTTCTAATCTAATCTGTTCCAGATATTTGCTTTCCTGGTTGGGAGGTTAAGGTACACCAGTCAAACTGTTTATTGGAAAAAAAGGAAGATCCAGATTTCCAAAGTCCCGTAAATGTGGTGAAAAGGATTTTTTAGTATCAGCATGACAGTTGTGTTTCACTTCCCTGCCTCTCATCCTAATCCCTCCGTGCCATGCAGCAAGACAGCCTGTATCTCTTGGATGCAAAGACACATGCATGACAATTTGGCAGACTCACTTCTGAGGTGCCCACTTTGTCCAGACAGCACAGAGGCTCCGTTGTCCCACCCCGCGGACAGAGTGGCGGACTGCGCATCAGTAATAAGCCCATTGAACACAATGACAGGTTTCATAGAGATAGAGCCGAGCCTTTGAGTCCACAGAGGATACATTCCCTCGTTTAATAAGTGAGCCTCTCCCAACATACTGCTGGGAGTGAGGCGCTCTCTTGGTGTGGAATTACAGTAGTGTGATTCACTTATTCACTTGAGTTAGTATAGTCATTCAGTACACTGCAGGCAATTCATCATCAGAAATAATGACCATACCAGAATATATTAACACAGACTCACAGATTGGAGCTATTTTCTGGAGGAAATCTATTATGTAATACTCATTCAATCTAATGTAATAAGAAATGTATTTAAAGACAAAAGAGAAATTATATTTAACATGTTGATCTTTATAGCATCGTCTTTAAAGGAATAGTTTGACATTTTAAGAAACGTGCTTATTCACTTTGTGGCATAGAGTTATATGATAAGATTGATTCCACTATTGTGTCCACTATAGGCTCTCAAGTCTGTTCATTACATCTCAATTATACGTTTCAAATAATTTGGTTCAGCTTATCAGATGGTCTGTGGTTCGATCCCTAACTCCACCTGGTGTTTGAGGTTCAAGAAACTGAACCTCAAATTACTCCTGATCTTGTGTGTGTGTGTGTGTGTGTGTGAATGTGAGTTTAAATGAAACTTTGAATAAAACCTGTGATATAAATGCAGCTGTTAAAATATAATGCTGAAGCCAGCAGCTAATTAGAGTAGCTTAAGCAAAGACTGGAAATCAGAGATACTTCAAGCCTGGCTTGGTCCAAAGATGTAAAAGTAAATATTCCTGCCAGCACCTCTCTCTAATTAACATACATAACCTGTTTGTTTACTGTTTTTTTATGGTTCCTACACATGTTCCTACATGTTTGAGTATGTTCGGGTAGTTTCTGTATGTGCAGAGTTTGACATCAGAAGGCTGTTTTGACATTCATCTGGTCAAAGTATAAAATTGAAAATCAGATTTTCAGAGGTGGGCCTGCCAGTAGGGATTTGTGACATCACAACTACTTAGAAGCCAATCCTGGTCCAATAAATATGCAAATATATTTCATTTCCACAATTGGCTTAAAAACTAGTTGTGATGTCATAAATCATGCTCATACGCCCAGCGCTTAAATCAGATTTTCATTGAACACAGAGAAACTTTTCACTTTCAGCAAATTAATGTGAAAACAGCTTTCTCACTGTCAAACTCTGCACTTACATCATTCTGCACAATGAAGCTCAAACATCCAACTAAATAAACCAGAAGAAAAACACAGTTATGAGAGGAGGAGGGGGAGCTTTATATTTTACAGTTTTCTACCACCGTTATCATTCTCATCCTAAACCAATATTCTCCCATCCAGTACTAACATCATCACCTCCTTCATCATCCTCATCTCTTCAGTAGTGCACAGCCCTCGTGCGCCCGCGTGCGCCGCCTGTCCTTTAAATCTATTATTTCCTTTGCGTTTTTTTGCCCCCCACCCCCACCTCTCCATCTTAACGCGGAAGTCAGTGACGCACCACTACACACAGCTGCTCAGCGGGGGCAATGAAATCAACAAAATAATAAAAACAACCACGTCGTCGTTCGGTGCCAAACATAGCGGTGAGTGTCTTCTTTTGTATGTCAGTAATAATTATGGAGCGACATTTGGTCCAATGCAGCTATGCGTTCGTCCACACTGAGGCTCCTCTGTCTCCGCTGCGCCTCTCGCTTTAATAAACCCAACCGGAGGCAGCTGACGGTCGGTCGGTCGGACGTGCGTCTGGACTGTGCTGGGATGTAATTGTGTGAGAATTTGCTATTAAAAAAAAAAAAACACTGTAGAAGCCGACAGTCGGTCCCCGGCGACGGTCACCACAGTCTGTTGTGATTAAAAGGTATGAACATTCAGTTTAATGGGAGCTGCAGCAAAATTCAACAACGCGCTTGTGCCCGCTGCTGTTTTTAATGAATTAATTGATTAGATTTGTCCATTCTGCACGTGCTAGTGACTCGGGATGACACGCAGTGTGAACAGGGTCCGAGCGAGCCTTTTGTTAGTTTCACCCGTAGCCTTTTGATGCTCAGTTTGTGCTGGAATAAGATGGAACAGCAGGTCATGAAGATGTAATTTATTGCATTCCGACATGATCAAACATCCGATTGTTTTATGGCCGTCTGTGTGTTCCTGGGATGCTGCTTTCTTGTATTTTAATAGAAGAAAAAAAAATCTAAGCTTGCTGTACATTGGGTCTGTCCTCCCTAGTTAACCACAGTGGATCAATATTGATTTTATTGCTGATGGTCAGATTTGCATGACGGACCAGAGATATAATCTGCACAGATTGTTTTGTCCCTCTGTGCATTTGTAAGTGTATTTTCATATTTGCAGGACGCTTCTGGTCTAACGCGCACTGTCCCTTTTATTATGAGCCATAATAAAGCCGGGAGGAGCGCCCTGCATAGCCGCACTGCTTCTACAGGCTACGGTTGCCTCAGAACAATATTAACAGCAGCAATGCCAATTTTTAGCTCAACATCAACAGTACAGCACTTCCACACTTACACAACGCTGTAAAGTGTAGCTTTGCCAAAGCAATAGTCAGGGTTGTGCCCATTCTGTCATTGCAGCCAACAGTCAGACTTCATTGTCACACTGGCTCTCACATTACACTCTGTCTTCTCATTGGCTGCAGGATCAGCTTTCCTTGGTTTGTTCCTTCTTACACTTCTACCCTGCTGTGTGCTATGATACTGTCTAGTCAGTGCATGTGTATTGCAGTTGCAGCTTTCTAAATCCTTTTAAAGGTGTAACAAAGCACTGCCGTGTACTCCAAAGCTTTTGGTTGTCACTTCCACTGTATGGGTGCCAGCTGTGGTTTTATTTACACTAGTAGGGCAATCCTCCCAGTCATCTTCATTCCAAGGTCTTGACTTCATGTCAAAGGCAGCTTCTTATGATGCCATCTTCAGCATTATGCAGGCTTTAGCTGAGGAATAACCAGCTGTCTGTCTGTGTGCGTTACATCACTGTAGCCTCTGGTTATGTCTTTGCTAGTGTTGAGAAATACTTGTTGTGATAGGAAGCATCATTGTCCTGGTGGTATATGTGGCGTGTGCATGCATAAACTTGCAGATACAATGCTTATTCTCTCCGTTGTGCTGCCGTGTAACCAATCCTGCCTCCTTACATGGGATTACCGCATATAGATTGGCTTCTTTCCTACACAAACTCTGTTTAAGTTTCTGACACAATGGAGTGTTTGAAGATGGCGGACGGTGGCCTTTTTGTAGATGAGCAGTTGGAGCTCTAATCTTGGTTTTGTACTTGAGCTGAACAAAAGAATGATCTTGGCTTTGAAAACAGAGTAATTGGGGATGCTTTTTTTATATTTACAATGGCAGTCTGTGAAAGTCAAAGGCAAAAAAAAAGAAGTCAGTCTTTTTATTTATGATGTGCTTTCAACTCATCAAAGCTTGAGTGTTGAGTGCTCAGATATTTTATATTATTAGATGAATTACAGTAATGACATAAAATATTCAGGGTTGGATTTTTTTTCCCATTGACAATAATAAGCAGGCAACCATATCAAAACAGGAAGAAGAGGAACTTTAACCTGGTATCTTTTTTCTCTGTAAGTTTGACTCTATAACATGGACTGCTTTTGCACCAACTTGTTCTTTGCATCTTAAAATCCTTTCATATGACCACCTCATATGGTTAAGATAGTGTTTACTTTCTACGCTCCACTCTTCCTGGACACCCTTTTATGACTGTGTTGACTGTGTGCCCTCTGACAATGAGGGATTTTGCTGGCATCAACAAGCATTTTGCGTTTTAAGAGAAATCTCATCTTTCTGAGCTGCCTGAGCTGTCAACAGACTCTGAAGTCATCAGCCGCCCTTGCAGAACCAACTACTGGGAGAAAGTAAAGTAAAGCCATAATTATGATTCCAAACAGAAGGAAAGGGAGGGGGGGCAACTGAGACTGCGTCTGTTAAGCTGCTAAAACTGAGCATGAAGGAGCCAGCAGTCTTAATGGACTTTGCCATTGTGTGCTTGCAAATTAACTCACACTTTCAGTCTTCAGAGATACGTTCTGATGAAAGTAATTGGAGGGCAGAAAAAATGCAATCAAAAGTATCTGAAGTCTCCGTTAGTAGCTTTCTGCCAATTAACTGCCGTCATTGTTTGACACAATTGGTTGTGATGGTGAAATGCACCTCCCACAGTATGGGTTTGACAGGGGATGGGTTTGACAGCCCCTATTGTCCTATTCTGTAGCCGTTTCAATCAAATTCAGTTTAACAACACCCGAAAGCATTTTGACATACCAAAGAGTTTTTTTGGTTTATGTACTGCAGTCCACATCTTTGTTTTGGCAAACTAATTTGGTACAACTGTAGAACAGTTGTTCTTAATAAACTCATACACTATAATGAAAAAGGCAATGAGCTGCAAAACTGACTTTTTTAGTTTGTAATATTTTCTCTGGGCATGTTCCATAACAGGGCTGCAACTAACAACTGTTTCAATCATTGATTAATCTGGCAGCTATTTTTTTCAACTTAGACTTTGATCTATAAAATGTCAGAGCCCAAGGGGACGTCTTCACTTTTGTTGTCTGACCAGCAGCCCCAAAACCCAAAGATATTAAATTGACTGTCAGGGAAGACAAACAAATGCTGAAAATATCACAGTGAAGAAGCTAAAACCAGTTAATGTTTCACATTTGAAGAATGCCTTAATGGACTGATTGATTATCATTGTTGCATGATATTTTTCTTTTGATCTGCTCTATCCTTTTTAATCATTATGTAATTTTTAATGATGCACAGATTTAGGAGAAAGGCTTGATCTAAAAATTCATAGATTGTTCATTGATTGTTGTAAATATGTAAAGCAGGTCTCTTGTCAGAGTCACACACCCTTCCCCTTTTTTGCTTGATTTCCTGCACATAGCATGTGATGTTTACCACAACACTTAGCAGATAGCAGATAGATCACCGAAACCAATCAACAGCTGTTTTCTTCAGTCTTTTCTATTTTTAATGTCAACCAATTTCAAAATGGCACCTACAGACACAGTTCTCTGACTCACACTGTTTCTACGTCAGCTGCTTACCCTTTCTGTCATCACTCTGGTGGTTAATCTGTAAAATAATATTGATTGCGTTCTGTGAAGAGACAGGAAATGGACCCAGCCAAAAAAATCGGTACTCATATGTATCCTGTTCCCTGTTTACAGGAGCATGTGGGTGTATTAGTCAGGATGTGGGTTTTCCTGGATTCCTGCAACTGTAACGAAGCCATGATAGTTTCAGTCATAACCTCTATTTAGTAGACTTCCAGTTTAGCAAGTGTACCTTTTTTAAATAGATTTTCAACTGAACTATTTAAAAGTGTATTAATGATATCACCACCATATGGCAGCTGCAAATGTACCAGTGCCGTGTGGACTTTGCACAGCTGTCTCATACTGCTTTTGTTATCTGATCCTGGACTATAATCATATGAAAACATCCCCTGCTAGTCTTGTTGTATCAGCGCCTGGCCGGGCTGTAATGAAATAACATAATAAAGGTATCATACTGTGTCGTTTCTCTTTGGCTCCAGTGCACTAACTCAATCCTGGCTGCCCTGCTACTGGGTCCCACCACGACGACCTGTCTTCGTCTGTAGGGAATAGACTATTGATCCAATCTAATGACTTCCTCCTATGGATGATGTCACACACACTTGTGAATTAAACATCACTAGAGTAATGATAATGGCAGTAGTTAAAATGCGTAGGTAATGGGGCAACAGGACACTGTTTATATTGATATTTCTTACGAATCTTAAGTAGCCTGCCTCACTCAGACTTACAACATGTGTGTACAGTGACATATGTGTGTGGTACATGGGTGCAATCAAATGATAATGTATGGCATGCAGGAGGGGGAGCGCTCGACAGCTGCTATAGATCAGCTGTGCAGAGGTGCTGGCTCAGCTGAATGGACCGTAGGATGGCACTGCTGCAGGTTTCGGTCTGTTGTTGATGATATCATTAGAGCTTTCATGGTCTCCCTTAAATTTCTGGCTTCTGGTGGCAGTGGACCAAGAAGAGGGCAAGAGGGAGGAGAAACGTCTCAGTAGTGC
Organism: Scomber scombrus; assembly: GCF_963691925.1. Classification (NCBI taxonomy): domain Eukaryota; kingdom Metazoa; phylum Chordata; class Actinopteri; order Scombriformes; family Scombridae; genus Scomber; species Scomber scombrus. The sequence goes on along the minus strand of NC_084981.1, from coordinate 15,543,836 downwards.
TATATTACAATACGGTGTGTGTACAGTTCACACTTCAGCAAATGCAACGACTCATGTTTAACTCCGATTTATAGATTTGAGCCTGTATCAATAATCCACATCTTCAAAATTATATTTCACTGTTTTGAGCTCATATGCTGCTCTGCTAAACTAAAGTAGCAGGACTGGAAGTGTCTCTTGTGTGTAGTATATGTTTGGCAGACTGAATCCAGACATGATACATTACCTTTGAATCAGCAGTGCTGACAGCTGGCATCTTGAAAAAGGAGCAACTGATCAGACTGATGTGACAGTCTGGAAATAGGGATGAAAATTGGCTTTAGGTTCTGCATTAAGAACAGAGTCTCTGTGTATTTCATGTATATGGATTTCTTTGTATATAACTGTCGACAGTTTATCCATCTGCAATGTGACTGCAGTATATTTGGCTGACTGTAAATAGTCAGTGACATCTGTGCAGACTGTTTGCACGGCGAAACATCAAACAATATTTGAGGTATTTTTTTGAAAGCTGTGTGACTATAATGAATCCATCAAAATAAACGTAATGAACCTGTAGCTATTTTAATATGATGAAATGTATGATGAAAAAAAACACTTCTATTATCTCAGGTTTTGCTAATGGAGATTGTCTCAGGCCTAGCATGTCTTCGTGAACTTTGATTCGTAAGAGTGCTGCTCCTTCAAGCTGTAGTTCAGCTTTCAAGCCTTTTAATTCAACGCTCTTTAATGCATGCTGCTTTACATCCCTATCAACTATTTTCTACGGCATATCATATTTGATCTGAAAGCCGGTCAGCCCTCCATATTCATTAGTTTTGCTGGAGTAAAAAAATCGTCTTGCAGAAACTTGCTTGATGGGTAATCCATCATAGTTTAATAATCCATCATAGTGAACATACTTCAGATTTCAAAATGTTTGTCATCTGGTGCATTCATGTTGTGGTGATGGCTGACAAATGTCCACATTAAGTGTCAGAACTTGTTTTTTTAGCAAGAGGGAAGCGACATTTCTCATTTGTTACTATTCATTTTGCTGATAGTTTGCATTCTGGGTAAACAACACTTCAGTGAAAGACTGAAAGACTGTTAAATAATCAAGTTGGAAGCTGTGAATGAATGATTTTCTATCTGCATCACATCACACTTAAATCCAGACTTTTGAAGTCAACATTCATGTATAGCAATAAAGTTTGTACTTTCGACAGATCAGCCAGAATGTGAACTTTGCAGGAAAATGTCTAGTCTGTGCAGGTTGATTTCCATACCGTAATGAAATATATGGAAATTAATTGCTGTTGAAGTAAAGAAAAAGGCAAAGTGTGGTATGCTCAAGTCATCGTTCTTGACCTTTCCTTTCTGAATTAATTTCTTGTTTTGCCTCTGTCTGATCTCACTTACATTATGCAGCAGTGATTCGTCTTTTCATGGAAGTTTCTATATTTTCCTCTAAACACACAGCATCAGCAGCAGTGTTTTGCTTGGACTAACTGGAGGAAAAACTGGGTAATTGGCATGAGCAGCAGTCATTGTGGCAGGGCAGACAAAGAAAATAATTTAGATGTCATGGTATTTTAAACACGGATTGTCATGCGACGTCTGGGAAGTGCCGTGCAACTGGTGGAACATTTTTGGGCCTTTTTTTTGGAAAATTATCAATCCACCACTCTCACTGTGTAATTTACTTGAGTGCTTGTAAACAGTAGAGATATAATCAGCTGCTTTTAATGTGGCCTTTAGTAAACCAACAAGAAAATCCCAACAGCAGAATGAGCCCCTACTGTCATCTCATCGTAAATATGAAATTAGTTTTTGTTGCTGTTTGTTTCTATTGTTCCTCCATCGATTGTTTCTGGATCTTGCCGGTGGTGTTTTCATTGCCAGAGAAGGTTTGCTGCTTGTAATTTTTTACATAAGCGCCTTCATGACTAAAATCTCATCAAGTACATTCATGTCAGCAACAAAAATAATTCCAGCCCTAAATCCGCGCTTAAGAATATCGTTTGATTCTTTGATCATTTTAATTCAATCCTGAGTGTCCTGCGGTAATTAATAGTGATTTAAATAATTAATTAATCTTGCTATTGTACAAATGACTTTTGTAGATGTAGCTTTGAGTTAGTTTTCAAGCTGTCTAATTGGGCAAATACAATTTGCTGTGTGCATACAGCTGTTGAGACTGGTGTGATCTTATGGATTGCTTTGGTCCAAACATCTGGATGAACAGCTGTAATGATAGGTAAGATGGGTGAACTGCCTTTTCTTGACAAGCTTAAGCATAATGTAAGCTGTTCAGGGAGGGATTAAGATAGCAGCTCACAGGTCTTGGGTAATGAGACTGACATGACATTTCCTGCTCAATATGACATTAAGACTTGACATAGACGAATGTGTTGATTAAGGCTCTGTAACCACCATCCTTTTTAGCCTCAAGGCTCTAAGATGTTCAAAGGTAAATTGTTCCTCAAGCTGCCCAAGGGGCTGTTTGAACCTTTTGTATTTGTATGCACAGTGTCACATGTGACAGACTTGTGCACACTAAGTGACATAAAAACATGTTTTTTTTTGTCATACAGTAGGTAGCTCATTATGCCAATTACAAAGAGATAAGGGTGCCTGTGCCCATGGAGGATGCTTGGTCCCTTTGTCAAACCGGCCAATCATCTTCATTTTTCCGTTACCTTGGATATGTCTGCTGCAAGGAGGATGTGGGTCTAAATCAAGACTCCTCTTAATGTGTCAAATGAATAACAACCCACGCTCACGTCTCATTACCTCAGACATCAGTGTCTATCTCTAGAAACACTAAAAATGTATATATTTTTCTTTTCCCCCATAGCTAGTAGCCGTGCAGAAAGGTCTGGTTTTATTTATTTGCTGAGGTTTCCAGGTGTATCTGTTGCCACCCAACATCAGCAAAAGTAGAGCTGAAACATTTAGACGATTAATCAATTGACAGAAAAGTAATCAACAACTATTTTGATAACCATTTTATTGTTTGTGGTTTTTCAAGCAGAAATGCCAAACATTCTCTGGTTTCAGCGTATCACTGAAACCAGGATTTGATACTTTGTTTTGTCATATAGTGAACTGATTATCTTTGCGTTCTGGATTGTTGTTTGGGTATAAACAAGGCCATTTCAATATGCCTCTGGTAAATACTAATGGCCCTTTTTCACTGTTTTCTGACATTTCCTAGATAAAACGATTTATCTGGTAATTGAGAAAATGGTCCCTAGACAATTTGGTAATGAAAACAACTGTTAGTTGCAGGCCCAAATGGAAATGAGCAGCTTTTTGTATTGTGGCACGGCGCTAAAGAACACTCAGAAGCAGTTTGTCTTCCCAGAAACCATGTTTCAGTGACTCAGATCTCACTGTAAACAGTGTTGACTTTTTAAAAAGTACTTTTGGGGGCATTCTATGCCTTTATTAGATAGAGAACAGGAAATGAGAGGAGAGAGGAGGGGTGGGGGTGGGGGTCTCCAGCTGGACTCTAACCAGGACTGTCTGTTCACTAGGCCATCAAACCACCCCTGAAACTATGGACTAATGAAGAAATAGCCCCTAAAACTGAATAAATACCACAAGGAATACATGAGAAAATATGTCTGCCCAGGTTTTTTTGTGGTGACCTGGCCTTTGAAGATGAAGGCTGATTTTCTTTCCACTAAATGCAGTATTAGGTTTTCCTGAATGTGATGTAGTATCTGCAGTTGTCTGTTACCTCTCACAGTATATTTGCTGGTTAACTGCTTTGTAACTGACTGCTTGAGGTCACAGTGACACCGTCATTTAGATACTTTTTCTGCTGCCCGCGAGTCAGCCAGACCAGCAGCTCTCTCAAGCTGTCTCTCACTGTGTGGTTTCCTGAGCTTACACTCACTAAACACGTACACACACTCCATGAACCAGCAGACATTTCATGTCTGCTGGTTCATGGAGCGCTGTGGTGGTCTGTTATTGCCTGCTGGTCCATAACTCCTCCAAACAGAGTTGGGTTATTCTGCGACGTAGAGGGAAGATAAACACTAGCCGGAGGAATGGAGTGGTCATTGTGTTGAGAAGCACACACACTTACCAGCAACAGGGCTATGTTTACTGGTAATATAGAGACAGTGGATACAATGAAAATGCTTTCAGTTTCTCTTCTGGTGGCGAGCTCTTTTTTTTTTTTCATTTCCTCATCCTTAAACTGAACTGAACTGAACTCCTTTCCCTGAATGCTAGCATGAACGTTAGTATTGATAACATATCGAGGGATATTGCATAGCCATATAGCAATTTGTACATGTTGTCAGTAGCTTTGCAGGCTGCTCTGACCTCTTAAATACACTAACAGATAAAGTTTCCTGTAGAAACACAGGCTGTATCCTGTTTAACTGACCCAGTTGATCAGTCAGTGTTGTGTAATTTTCAGTGGAACTAAGTAATACCGGTGGTAATATTTATAAGGAAGCAAGGGGTGAATTCCTTATTACTCGTCAGTTAAGTGATGACATTATTCAAGTATGAGCCTCCCTTGACTCATGGATCAAACTTTATCATCTCATATGACTGCACATACAAGGAAAGGTGGAAACTTTTTTTTTAATGCAGTTAAATAAAGTAAGCAGCTTGACCGGTTTCAGAAAACTTCCAGGCAAGTAATTTCCTGCTATTACAAGGAGACTTTGGTATGATACATTTTGATCCAGTCTTTGTGCTTTGAAGTTAAGATTGGGAGTGAGTAAGGGTACCTACAGTTGATGCTGCGCTACATGTTTATTCCATCTCGTCATCCCAATATTCATGAGGGTAAGTGCCTTCTTAAGTCTTAAATGCTAAATGTTCAGTATGGACAGTGTTTATGAGCATGGCACTAAATCCTCTCAGATAGTTTCATAATATCTCACTGTGTGTCATTAATGTTGTCTTTCCTTAATTTATTGTAAGTTGAATTGAAGAAAAAGGAAAATGATGAAGTGTTAATTGCGGATGGACATTTCAGCAGCACATGAAATGTAATAAAAGTAATTTTGAATTAAGAAAGAAATAAGCTGCTTAAGTTTCCATGATTACATTGTTGTGGTGGCCACACCACTAACACAGGATTAGGGGCATGACTGCTTGTCACCCTATCAGAATTTATTTGATTTAATGTTATAAATTAAAAATATTAGCTCATAAGTGAATTATCTTTCAGCAGTTCTCTTGTGGTGAACCATCTTGTAACAGAGCACTAGGTCATCTTTAAATGATAAAGGAGAAAGATGTCTTTATATAAATGAGAAGAACTCACTTCACGTCTTCTTTTCACTAGTAGTCTGTTTTTAAAACTAATACACCATGTTGTCTGAGTACCAAAACATTTTGCCTTGTTGATTTGTACAGCAGAGAAGCAACATACTGTAAAACATTTTGAAAATGGTTGGAGAGGCTCTCAGAACTCTGCCTTTCGAGAATGAACATTTTAGAGATGCAACGATGACTTAATTAATCAGTCAACTGGCAGAAAACCAATCAGCCAACTTTTGAATAATCAAAATCATCATTTTTTCAAGCAGCTCCTGAGATGGGAGAATTTGTTGCATTTCCTCATCTTTAATTAGTGTGTAGTGAATAGTGAATATCTTCAAGTTTTTGCACTGCTGATCGTACAAAACAAGACATTTGATGACCTCAGCTTGCAGTCCTATATTTGATTGGTGTGTGCTTGTTGTGTTTGAAAGTCACACATATTTTTAAACAGTACTGGTGTGCCGGAAGAGATATGTTTAACAGTCATTTTGATAGTTTCACACATTGCTGTTAATCCAGTTGTGTCTCACCTCATCTTTTGCTGCATCTTTAAATTTTGTCTGTGCCTCATTAAAATGAACAGCAGGTTTCCTCACAACTATCCACAACTTCATCACCAGTCCCATCTGGACCCAAAGCACATGGCAGAACCGACAAGCTGCTGTTTAGCGCAGTCTAGACATCAATAATACTGTGAATATATCGGAAATGGAGGCTTCTTGGTTTTACTTTAATTTGTGTGTGTGTAGTTGTGTGATATTTTATCAGTGATGGAAAGCCAAACGTTTACTGGCATGATTCCTCAACAGCCAGCGTTCATCAGCATGCGAAAACTGCACCTGCTCACTAACCGTATCTCAATCAGCTTAGGCTAAATTCCCAAAATGTAAATGTGACTCTGCACTTGTGGGTTCATGTTTGCATCTGTACCTGCTGGTGTTGGTGTTCATTTATGCAAACAGGTTGCAAAGTTTAACAGTGCCTCATGATTGCATAAATATCTTCCAACTGCAAGCTAATTGGGATTAGATATGACTTTGATTTGGACATGGGCAGAAAACATAATCTCTTGAAATGGTGTTTTGTATCCATCAACGTGTGTGTGTGTGTGTGTGTGTGTGTGTGTGTGTGTGTGTGTGTGTGTGTGTGTGTGTGTGTGTGTGTGTGTGTGTGTGTGTGTGTGTGTGTGTGTGTGTGTGTGTGTGTGTGTGTGTGTGTGTGTGTGTGTGTGTGTGTGTGTGTGTGTGTGTGTGTGTGTGTGTGTGTGTGTGTGTGTGTGTGTGTGTGTGTGTGTGTGTGTGTGTGTGTGTGTGTGTGTGTGTGTGTGTGTGTGTGTGTGTCATATCTTTTGAGCCGTTTATCCTTATGCTGTGTGGAGTGTTAGTTATTATAAGTTATTTGGACACACGACATGTTTAACAGACTTTGAGTGAACAAACTAGCCAATAGGAAGTCAGATATGCTTGATTGGCAGCAGAGTCAACCAGTGGAAGGCCATACACTTCTACTACTCTGTCTTAAAACACTTAAAATCAATTGATATGTGGTTCTAATAAGCAATTTTGGCCTGTTTTGGACAAGCACTGCACTAGTGAGATTAATATATGTGCAAGCATTTGATAAAGCTACAGTAAGAACTTTGGCTTCCTCTGCTGTGTTCTACTTCCCTTTTACAGTATCTACTGTGACAGAGAGATTACAAAAGCTGCATACTTAGAGTGTGTTTGGTGGAGTGTATCTACAATGTGAGCGACTCTTAACAATTTCAGTTCCCGTCTCTACATTCTGGATTTTCTGATGTGTTTGCACTTTCCTCCCTGCCTCTGCTCTCCAGATATATCATTCTGCTCCTCCCGCAAAATCAGTACTCATCGTGCTTGTATACTGTATCCACCCTCTGTTTATGCTTTCTTATCTTCCAATCTCACACACACACAGACACAGACACAGACACAGACACAGACACAGACACAGACAGACATACACACACACACAGAGAAAGTTAAACAGCATCCTGTCAAAACTCTTATCAAGTTCTCTTTGAGGCAGCCATGTATTGATATGACGTTTTTTCCCCCCTCATTTACTGGCATTTAGATTTTTTTCTCTGCCTCATCATTGCACTTTGTGAGGTTGTCAAAGACTGATAGAAAGACATGGAGGGGAGCTCTATAGGGATAAATCTGAGGAAATTGTTCCTCTGGACAGAAATGGAAGTTTTTTTGTTTTTTTTGGGTGCAGGGCAATCACAGAAAGAGCCCTCACTTTTCATCTTTGATGTGCAGGTTGTTTGGCTTTACTTTGCTCATACTACTGCAGTCTTCTGTCAGTAATGTTTTTTGAAAATGTGATGTGTCTGTAATGGTTGTAATTAGCAGTTTTTCTGAATCTTATTCCTTTCAAATTCCTTATCAAAACTGTATCTCAAGTATTCATTTAAGATCTATAATTAGCTGTGGATGAGAGGGGAGGTTAATATTCAGAATGATGAACAATAACGAAAATTTTAGTTTGGCTTTTGAATTGGGCCTAGCCATGTAGGAAATTAACATTAATTTGCTACAGGGTATGTATGATTAAAGCTGCTGCTGGCAATGTAATTTTAACAGGTTAAACTGTCATGGCCAGTACAAATGCAAGGCCTGATACCTGAATGGTTTGTGCTTTTCGTTAATTAAAAAGAATGAAGAGTGTTAAAAGATTCATTAGCCTTGGAGCTGAGAAAATGCTTCTTTTTTGTCAACCTGAAACTAGAAAGGCAACCATCGTGGTACAATTTAAATCTGTCCTATCTTACATTTTATTGGCACAGTATACACTACAAGATGTAAGTCAGAAGTAAATGCCATTTAATTGGGGTCTTGGGTCCAGATTTTTAAAGGGTTGATGACACTCTCATATCTGTACAATAAATGTAAGTTTATCTAACTTATCTATAGCTGTAAAATGATTATGAGTTGTTATTGTAAGGGGAGGTTTCATACTGAAACTATTTCTTGGATCGGCTGTGACTCCCTTTGTTGCCTGGCACTCTCACAGTGATGTCAAGAGTCCAGCAAGTTGCTGTCGAACTTTTCCTCACAGATAGGGAAGGACCATTAAAAAGTCTTCAACATGTTTTGTGTGTAATGAGCTGTCACCAAGTTCGGACCCTTTTAAAATACATTTCTCACCACTATACAATCGTGTTGTACCCAGAAAAAAGAAATATGTATAAGAAAAAATACAAGAAGGCTTAGGAACTACAGTCATGTTAGCTAAAAGTTGTTGAAATACTGTATTTCACTATGTCACAAAAGTATTTAGCATTCATCCTCTGGGAACAATAAATATCTGCTCTAAGTTTTGTGCCAGTCCATCAACTAGGTGTTGAGGTATTTCATTAAAAAAGTGAAAACTTTGACCTCCTGTTGGCATTAGAGAAGAAGTCAGACAATCACTAAATGATTTGAATATCTGTTGCAAATTTCATGGTGATAATCCAGCGGTTGTCAAGATAATTCAGTCAGATTGGCCTTGGCTTCCCTAGAGCCTGCTGCTAGCTAAGAAAAAAAGTAGTATTTCTTTTTTTTAACATGATGAATTTGGCAACAAAGTGAGTCATTTCATGTCATTCTGACTTGAAACGGGATGAATGAAACAGTTATTCTCTGAGCCTGTTGGGAAATTGATGGTGAGGGGAAGGTTGAGGGCGGTTCAATGATTTGTTTGACATTTCAGTGATCACAGTCACTGCACAGAGCTGGATATTCAACAAGGACTCATTGAAACCATCAGGCCAAAATGAGACATTTAACTGAACTTTGAATTGCGAACTAGTGTGTATTCCCGACAGGGTCACTGTGTCTGTTTCAGTTGAAATGAATCATTTACTGTAAATTAACACATCCTCTTTTCTTTACTTCATTCACTGAGATTTACGGGAGAGGAAGTTTCACAATGCAAATATTGAAGTGTGTCTGTGTGTTCACATGTGAATATATGCATGTGTGTTTGTGACATCTGTCTCTGTCTTTTTCTGCCCTTGCTCATCCTTCATACCTCTTTGGCAGTTGAGAAAGGTAGTGTAAAAAGTGAAGGTCATTTGGGGAAATGATGGTAAATATTTGGTGTGTGTAAGTTTTCTATTTTCATGACTAATGAGACTGTTTTTCCTACATGTCTATTGAGAGCTCACTATCCCTACTACACTATTAAACATATTGTAACTGGGGCTCATTAGCATATAATCAAATGGGATAGCTTACAGAGGCACCATGAATGCAGTAAACTTAAATATCATAAATTCTTTTGATCAATCCTGCATATAGGCTAAATAGGCACGGAGGCAGAAGAAGTCACAATAACATCCACATCGCACTGCTGCTGATAAATAATGAAGCTACATTTGAAATGACAATGAGCTAAAAACATTATGATAATTTATTCCCACTACATTATGACAAAGTGTAATCACTAGTCTTCGAGTTTGGCGCAGCACAGGCCTGTGTGCTTGCTTATAAAATTATACAGTGTCAGTGTAAATTTGACAGTTAAATTTGTTTAACAATTTATCCAAACTTATGAGAAAGTGTGTGTGTGTGTGTGTGTGTGTGTGTGTGTGTGTGTGTGTGTGTGTGTGTGTGTGTGTGTGTGTGTGTGTGTGTGTGTGTGTGTGTGTGTGTGTGTGTGTGTGTGTGTGTGTGTGTGTGTGTGTGTGTGTGTGTGTGTGTGTGTGTGTGTGTGTGTGTGTGTGTGTGTGTGTGTGTGTGTGTGTGTGTGTGTGTGTGTGTGTGTGTGTGTGTGTGTGTGTGTGTGTGTGTGTGAACTGCAGCACACTCTATCACAGAAATCCATCAGGTTGTACTGATGCTCTGTTAATCTGTGTTCAGTCTGGAGAGTGTGTGATTTCTGGCAGGGCATTAAGTCTAATCATTGCTGCCAACACAACTAGCATCTGTGCCGTGATGAAATTAAAGCCAGTTTCCAAATTGCGGCTGAAATATCAGCATACAATTGCAGAAGTGGACGAACAGATTGCTTTTTCCCTGTTAATGAAGACTTCCATTATTGCATATAAATGTAGAGTGCTAGCTTGGCTGTACAAAATGCATAAAATTAACTTGAAATCCAAAATACAGGTTTAATATCTTTAAACCAGCATTTTCTGACCCTATATAACCTGATTTGTTTTCTGGGCCTTACTCGAAACCCGTCTATCCCCAGGGGAAGACACCTCTCAAAATATAGGCTATAGCTGTAGTACAGTAATGTTAGGATTGATTGATACACAGCAGAGTTTGTCTGCCCGGTTGCACATCAGAATCAGAGAACAGGCTGTCAGCCATATCTCAGGTCTGATCTGACAGCAGGGACACAGAGGGGTCTCTCGGCAAACTGGATAACAGCAGAGCTCAGCTGAGCACAACGTAGAGGAGACAGGACTGAGATTTACCTGGCGGAGGAATAGAGAGGGGAAGAGCTGGAGAGATGGACAGGATTGTCTCTTTTTTACAATAAATAGTCTTGAGTGGAATAATAAGAAAGAGGGAAATATTTTTGTGGCGCTCTTGCGGTCAGGACTCTCCTCTGGGCAATAAAAGAGGCCTTAAATTTCAATAACAAGATATTATAGAATATTTTTTCAATCAGTAGTACATCATGATATGATTTAATGTATATAAAATGAGAGTAACCCCCTTTAAACATTCAATTGTTGCCTTATTTTCCCCCTTAGTACAGAAGCTTTAAACACTCATTTATGAGCTAAAACACTATAAAGCTGAGGGGAACTGCAGAGTCGGGTAATAATTATATGCAGGTTCGTCACTTTCACACCAAATGCAGCCATTTCATTTTTTTTTAGTATAAAAAGTTTATTAGAGCAGGTTTAATGACACGGACAGTATCAGATACATAATATATCATGTATCTATATGTTACAACTCTTCACGTAAGCTGTAAAATGTTTACAGTGAAGGAATTATTCAAACCAACAACTCTGGACATCTCCTGCATTTCCTCCAAAACTCAGCCTGACATTTGGTACTTTTTGGAAACTGGGATCTCCCACCTAAATGACATAGCCTGGTTCCAGATCTCTAAAGGTCCGTCCGCCGCTAGTTTGTTTGATTTGTTCAATCTGGTGTTTTGCCCATCGACTGCTATGAATAGTGTCATCTTGGAAAATGTGAAAAACGTCGACAGAAAAATGTGTGAATGAGAGAGGCACAGCTGTACAAGTTGCGCAGTTATAAAAGTTGTGTGTGCACTGTTCTGATACAACCAACATTGTAGCGTCCCAGTCTGTTGAAAAGGACATCAGTGCAATACTGTGCACTTTATTGTGTTTTCTGAAGTGTAGGCAGGAATGTGCAGTCTGGATTTTACTGTCCTTACTGTGTTTGTGTATCTGGATTTTTTGTATTCTGCACTGTGTATTATTGTGGTTATTTATTTAGGGCAGCAGGTGGAAATTAGCATCTGGCTAAATCTAGTGCAATCATCTTTTTATTTCTCATAATGATTAAAGTCCATGCACTCCTTCCTTTTATAAACTAAACTAGACCCAACCAAGAAACATGAACACAATGGCCGGCTGAATGAAGGAAGTGAGAAGAAATGCCAATAGATACTAAAACGTTGTGCATCGGTGTCAAAAAGTCTGACTGTTCCACTTTTTACATTAAACATGTAAAACAATTATGTCAGTATGTCATTGTGTTGGTTTTTAGTTATAGTTTGCTTAAAATCATTGGTATAGAGACAACATCATCATGAAACAATTTCACTAAAAGCGAGTAAATAATAATATCATATAATAGACCAGCCCAGGTGCTAACTTGGCCAGGATCCTCAATCTCAGTTTGACAGTGTCATATAACCCATCTGAAGCGCACCCATTTATCCAAACCTGTCGCCCCTTTAACAAACTGACCCCCAGAGCGGCTGCCATGGCAACGGGTCACTGTCAAATTGAAACCACAGGAGGGCTGTGATCAGCTAGAGTGCTGCTGAATTTGTAGCTTCTAGTATTGTCGCAGTGAACTCTTTGACTGGCACCCAGCCTGGAGGATGGACACACACACAGAGGAACTGTTCAGATCTCATATCCAAGGGACCCTCTGACAGCTTGACTGGCAGATTGAGTTTAGCTTTATTAATCCTAAAAATATTCACAGTATAGCGCTGAACTGAATGTTTTTCATCTACATGGAGAAAGCGTAATCTCAGCTGTCCATCCTGCACATCTCTCGCCCCATTGGTGCAACCTCTCCGTCCACCAAAGATCTTAGGCTTGAAACACAACGCCAATTAAGAGTTGTTATTGTTATTCTTTGTATTTGCAGTAACTAGCTCGACGATGCAACAGCAGTGTGTGTTGTGGCTTCAGCGATGGTTACCATTGTTTGTATCATTCCAAAAACATGTCAGTTCTGCAAATGAGTATCTTGATTTATTTAGTTCATCCGTCTTATTTGCATCACATTATGGCTCAGGAAATGACTCGCTTTGTAATGAATCCGGACGTTTGTGACTGAGATGCAGTAGGAGCTTTAATGATACTACCATGTGATGATGCCCTCAGGTAATTTTGTCCCCTGACCATGTTGAGTTCCTGTAACTCATTAGCCTCACACAGACACACACAGTATGACTCTGGGTGCTCTCTGCCCATCAAAGTGACCTGTATTCATCAGCCATAACTCACAAACTCAAAGTGAGTTCACGTACTGTAACGGCTGATGAGACAGATTAAATTTCCAAAGGGATTAAATTAGGAAGGAAGTAAGATGCAGACGCAAATTTGCCACTAGCTAAATCTGGTAGGATATGTCTCTTCCCTTTATGTGAGATTAATGTTTTTTGTACATGGTCCTTCACAAATAAATATAATAGATTAAATCTGTCTGTATATTTGCTTTGTTGGCTTGGTTGTCAGACAGCTTTCAACTTTGAAAAACAACCACGAGAGTATTTTCAATTCAACTTTCCAAATGAGAGGAGCTTTCATTATATAGTTTTATGTCATTGATAATTTAAAAAAATGAATCATTAGTTGCATCTGTAATGCTTAAATTGGATATTTACACTGACTCTTATAATTTTTTGTTCCTTTTTAAAACCTACATTACAAATCATCAGTTTAGTGTCTTACAATAGGATATTACTGGATAACCAAAGGTATCAGCAAGTGGTTGTTTACAACAGACTTTTATTCCGCCAGGATAAAAAGTAGGACCATAAAATTGTTAAAATGTCTCGCTGTGGTGTGAGCAAACATATCACTGATGTTCTAAACAAACAATAATTATGCTGTTTGTTTTAAATGAGTTTTTCCTTTAGTGAGATTGTTGCCTCTTGTTAACCCTCGACTGTGTCCCTGACTCTTTCTCCCTGGTTGTTCAGTCTTGTTGTTCAGTCTGTTTTTTTTTTATTGGTCTTCTCTAACAAATGCCTCCTCCTCAACCTCTCCCCACCATATATTGGCACCGGCCTGATACTGCCAGCTGTTGCACAAGAAGCTGATATGACTGCTGACGGTGTGTTTGTGAGTTCACATGAGCATAATCACCCTTCCATCTTCATAAATAGAGACAGTGTAGTGATGAACTGAAGTGGCAGCTCTGGCAGTGCTGGTCTGTTTCTGAAGTGCTTCTCCTCAGTGAACCCTTGTGGCATTCTCAGTCCAAACCCTGCACCACCACCAACCCCCACCCACCATCAACGCTGGTTTCTGATTACTGCCATTTCACTGACCTACCATCTGTCTGCTTGCTTTTTGGTTTCTTAATCCTGTCATTTTCATACTGCTGGGCTTGAGGGTTTGCTTGGCAGACGGGTCTGCATGCAAACACACACACACACACACACACACACACAAACACACACAGCCTATGGTGAGAAGGAGCTAAAGCTTAATTGCTGTCAGTGGCAGTACAGATGGCTGCATTAACTGAAGTTAAAACGACCCATTTGTAAAACCTCTTGTGTAACACCCCAGGACAGCCGCATACTGACTGCTGCTGCCTTCATGACTCTGTCTGTCTGAATCTATCTAAGAATGACAGGAACCACACGCACTGCTGCTCTCTCTTTTCATGCTCCTGAATTTCCAGATCTTTGAGGAAAATAACCTGAATTCCTGTGCACATGTGATCACCTCTGTAGTGATTTATTACACGCTTCGGGGATCGCCTCTGTGATCATTTATTACACTCTGTGGTCGTGCTATTCTGAGACAAACTCCTGTGTGCCTTTTGTGGTTTTAAAGCAAACCAAAGTTTCTTACACTGTTGGTCAGCATCTAGAAAAGTTAATTGGAATGCATTGTAGGGTTTTAGCATGGTTTATTAAAAACTTCTCACTTTCTCACTTCTCTTCCTCACCAAGTCTGAATTTAATCAGTTTGCGTTCTGAAGCGAAAGAAACTGAAGAACCCTATTCAGAAAAGGTCGGTCAAGTGATCAACGGTCCACATAAACACATTTGAGTGTTCAAAACGCAACTGTGTCACTTCAGGACTTTCAATTCTCATTTCTTATTGGAGACTTTCATTTCAGCCCTCCAGCTGCAATTACATGTATTGTTTAGGTTTATTTCAATGTGATTTTATCCTCTTGTTTTCTCTCTGCAGGGCAGTGCGGGCGAGGCGTCGTTGTTCAGACCATCATGCCCATTGCTCTGGCATCGGCACAGGAAGTGTGTGTGTGAGCGTTCCTGGTTGGATCTGCTGGGATGAACATGCCACTGCACCAAATCTCTGTCATCCCCCGTGATGTCACCTCATCGCGGGTGTCAGGCAGCGGGAAAGCAAAGGACAAAGACAAGCAGGTACATGAAGAGTTAAAGGCCACACCAGGCCACGCACTCTGAGGGTTACGGGCTGGTTTTATCCCATAAAATGTGTTATTTATCTTTATGTGGAATTTTTCCTTGCATTGGCAGCTGCAGCGAGGTCAATCAGTAATATAGAAAAGTTGTGAATAATGAAAAGACACAATTTGTTTTTTTATTATTCAGATAAAGTTAATTGGCTTCCGTTTATTTTTTTACACAATGAAGAATAATTCCCTCCGTTTTGACATTTTCAGAAACATCCTCAGTGTTATCATAGTAAGCAAGGCCTCACTTTGGTTTTGTCACAGTTTTCATTTTACTATTGTTTCAAGTGCCTGAGTTGAGTGTTTTAATCACATCTCCATACTGACTTATGCTTTGCTCAGTTTCAGTCACACACCCACAGGGAGACATTTTTGCCAAATGCCTTGAAAACTTGATTATCATGTCTGTTCCCATTTTTAAATGTATTGTGTCATTGTTTTTAAATTAGGTTTTACTGCGTGAAATTTATATAAATAAATATATATATATATATATTTTTTTTTTTTAAAGCAACACTTTGTTATATAAAAAGAAATATACTGAATGCAGAAAGGCTGGTGGAAATGTCACTTGTATGTAGACTAAAGCAGCTGTAAATGACACAATCCTATGGTAAAGGGATGTAGGGTGGCATGTGGCTAGAGCTACCCGAGGTGTCCTGGAGTCATTCATGAGAGAACAATTGGAAAGTTAATTTTTTAATGCCAGGGGTATCAATCCCAACACAGCTACAGAAATTCTGTGTTATTGCATTTCTCTTATAAACAAATTATTCCTTTGCTGCCTGTGGGTTGAGTGAAGGTTCTGCATCTAATGAGTCTGATCTAAGTCTGGTCTGCTTATCCGTTGGGCCAAAAAAACACAAAAAAACCCCTGGAAAAGCCTGTAGTGCATCTGATTTTGCAATTTAGAAGTTGACCTTATCAAGGGGCACATGCAGGATTTATTCATGGTGTTTTGTGGATCTTTTGGCTACTATAAAGTTATCATTAAAATCCTCAACTCAGATGACTTTTATTCATCATCTCTGCATTGTTTGACACTTTTTGACTAGTCAAGATAGTTAAACAAACAAAACTATAATCTGTCAAAAATAAAGGCCACAATAAATCTACTCAGCTACCGCTTACTCAGAAGAGGATTAGTACCACATCTGAAAAGTTCATCTGAGCCTGTCACATTTCTGATTTGAGGATTTTGACTTAATCCTCCCAATTCAGACTTTTCTCTGAATTTAAAGATTGCTCTAAATTAACCTTTCTCAGGCAGACATCATTATGAATTATCAGGATTGCTTGATGACTGAGGTTGTTATCACCTCTGACTTCATCTGAATAATAATGAAGAACGTCAGGTGTACCACCCCACCCTGGGTCATTATTCCAGCACTGTCAAACACCACAATGAAGAGCTCTCAGTTGCTTTTTCAGCACTGGAACAATGTGAGGTGCTAAGACAATATGTCTGTGGCTGGCCCTCTCTCCTGGGCCTCATCAGATCACAATATAGCCCAGGCACCAAGTGCAGCACAGGTGTTCTTAAGTGGCCCCTCACATGCTGCATATGGCGCCGTGTTTCAGCCTCCTGTGTCATACAATTGATAGTATACACAAGCTGTAAACTGGCACTGACACATTTATTTTTACTTTACACACATACCTCACTGGTTATTCATTTGCCAGTTCAAAGCCTAATCTGAGTTCTCATTGAAGCTCAAAAACATGCCTTGTCACTACAGAAGTGAAAGTGATGTGGGCTTTAATTCTAAAACAGCTTTCATTTTATGCCATTTTTTAGATTATAATATATTACCTTTAGTCTTTTGGGGAGTAAAAGTGAAACTGTAAGCTTAATAAATCCAGAGGGGGTGTTTGGTCTCTCTGCTATCATGTTTGTTCCCAGTTTAAGAGCCAGCCCTGTGTCTCTCTGCTCAGTATCATTCTCCTTTTTGTCTGTTTCTCGCTAACGGAGACTCCTTTTCCCCCCTGAGGAGTAAGTAGATAAACGATGTGGAACCATCAGAAGAACAGAGAAAGGAGAACCAGAGTGTAGGAAAAGAGGAGAGGGAAACGGCGAGTGTTTACTCTGAATGTTGATCAGCTTGAGGGTCCTGGAAGTGTGTGTGTGTGTGTCCAGAGTTTAGTCACAGAGCGCAGGCCCATCTGGCCCTCTTAGACAACACAACTGGTCTTTTAGCGCCTCAAGAAAAAAAGCAGAACTTTCCTCTACTTAGAATTCTGAGTTAGTCAGCTGCTCCTTTAGAGAGTAACACATCTTTTAACTGTTGCTGGCCCCCATGGCCTCCCTCCTGCAGCTCCACTCAAGTTCATTTGTCTCCTTCAAAATCCTCTTTGGATATGTGCTTGTGGGTACTTTTGTCTGGGGACTGTGGTTTTCTACTTGAGAACTCATGTTTGAGTAGATAAATAGAGGTTTAAAAAATATTTAAAAACACAGCGTCAAAAGACTTAGAGAGCACAGTACCCTGACAGTTTTCAGCCTTGGCAAATAATGCGGTCAGATTTATTTGAGGCTAAGGTTTTTGATAAGGCCTGCAGCGAATGGATTATGCATGAGTTGACAATAAAGTAAGCTCTGGCACAGGTTTGCAGGTAGGGAAGGAAACAAACAACTTACTGATTGAGATTTTTACGTTTTGGAGTGCTTCTGGTAAATGCATGCTAAGCTGTCAGTGTTTGTTTATCGACTATTAGATACGGTTAACCGACATCTGCAGTGTCACTTAGAGTTACTGTTTACTGTAAGCGTAGTCATTTGCATCAGCAACATGTGATTGCCTTCCAGTGAACTGAAAAATATAGCAAAGCTTCAGTGAATGCAGCTGTAGCGTTCATTTTCACAGTCACACATGTATTCACACCTACATACGGGTCCCGCTAACTGGCATTAGTATTTATATTTAGCAGTATATCTCTGTGATTGCGCACATTCACTCACACATACTGATACTCGATACTTGCCCTTTTGATGTTGCATATATCTTTTATGAAAGCACAGTGACAGTGGAAGCTTTGTCCTTCAATAGACATGTGTCAGAGTCAAGGACAGAGAAGACTCCCTGTCTCTCCTCTGATGTGTGGCGGTGTGATAACAGCCAACGCTGAGCTCTTGGGCACTGATGGAGCATCGCTGGGCTTTGTAGAGACCAAGATCAAACACTGACCGACAGCATAAACTTTCAACACAGCCTCCAGGCTAGACAGGGACTATTTAATGTATCTGTCTTTGCTGGTTTAACCAAGCACCTCTAGTATATATGTATCTACATAACTTGTTTTTGTTCCTATAATTTCATATTTGAAATGTGCTCTCCAATTGAAAGAGCACTTTTGTGCTTTGGAGATACTGGAGTATTATGGCAGAGAGGGTCAGGGTTAACAGAGTAGCCTGTTTACACCGAGTAAATTCTACAAATGTGTTTTAAAACTATTTGAAAATATGTTTCTTAGACCTGAGGCAGGGACACATTGTCCAAACATTTGGATCTAACTGTCCAAATCAGTCCCCTCCAGATTGCTGTGCCCAGGGGCTTGCAAACGGAAATGCCATGATAATTACCCAGAAAGCCTTGGGGCTGGGTAAACTAGGCATGAAATGCTGAATTAACAAGAAAAGGAGTGTTTACATGTTTTGTGATTCGGGTATATATGGAGTGCAGTCAAAGTGCGTAAGCAGATTTGGATAAAAAGAGGATGTGATCGGTTTACTGGAAACTTCATAGTGGTGCAAGTGCAAAAAATTCACCGCAGTCATCGGACAATCTTTGTGTTTTCTCTGGGGAATGCATACATGCGCCGATTATCTGCCCCCTGAAACACACACACAGTATTTACCCCTGTACAGCGCAAATGTGTTAATCCAGTTGAGATCCAGGTTACACAAAGTCAGACGTGTGTGTATGTTTCCTCTCTCTCACACGCAAACACATGCGCAGACACACACAAGCATACACACCCATGCGTTCATCCTGGCATAGATGTTCTGTTGCCAAATGGCTGCCCCTGCCCGTCTGTAAAGCAGAAGCTGGAGAGAGACGATAACACGGGCGTAATGGGATTCTCTGGCAGCAGTTTTTTCAAAGAGGTATGAATGTGTCAGCAAACTAACCTACTTTACATATGCCAATCCACCTCTCCTCCAGCCTCATGGACTTCAGAAAAAAACAGTTCACAATCTCTTGAAGTGTTTCTGTGGTGCTTCTTTGCACTGGCAGCTGGGTTAGAAGAAATATTTTAATCATTGATCTGTTTAATTGACTGTTAAGACACAAAATAGCAAAATCACAAGGGGACATCTTTTCATCACTTGTTTTGTGCAACCAGCTGTCCAAAACATCAATGTATCCAATTGAAAATTCTGAACACATTTATTTCTAAAAAGCTGGAGTGTTTGGTCTTTTTTACAATAAAAGACTTGACCTGCAGGGTGAATTGATCATCAAAATTCTCTGATTAATCAACTCATAGTTTCAGCAATATTTGGCAGGATACACAGCTGCTGCTGCTATTATTCTTGTCTCTATTGTCTGTCTACATCTTACTTTATCTTTCTCTCTCTGGAAATACACGTGCAAGTTGGCACTCCTGCATTTATACACACACACACACACCAGCAGCTGGTGTTGTTAGACAGCCCGTCTGTGCAGGACTTGTGTGAGTCTCCCGCAGGGCCCGGCTGGGCTGAGCCACTTGAGGTTGAAGAGCTAAAAAACATAATTAAATGTGGAAGAGCCAACATGACGGCCGGGCCTTTGAGGACTTAGCTTCTTCACCTTGTTAAAGATTTTATTTCATTAGCCCCTGCGATGGCTCAATGGGTTATTTTAGTTTCTTTTGGTAGCTCAATATTGATTGTAGTATTAAGTTGCATATATTCGATTTACAGTTGACCCATGGTAGCAGAAATTGGACTTTGAGAGACATGTAAAGAAATAATTACAGTCCTCTTAGCTGCTCTATGTGCAAGTAGACATGGCATAATGTTGTATGATATGTTTGCTTTTATCCAGTGTGAGGGGGCATGTTCCTTTCTAATAATTGCTCCTCTAAGACCAAGAGCTGAAACATATTGCAGAGACACATATTCAGAAGAGACAGATATTCTAATTAACCCCTGCCCCACTGCCATCCACCATCACCGCCCGCACCCACATATAGACACACTTTCACAGCTTCAATTTAACACTTTACTGTTCAAAAATAAGTAGATTCAGCAAGTTAACATTACAATATTTAAGCTGTTCTCTTTGGAAAAACACATGATAATCTTACAATTTGCATATTACGTGGGCTGTAATCCAACAGATGTACAGCTATTAACCTACTAACCTATAGAAATGTGTTCAGCCTGGCACACGCTACAGGAACAGAAAGTGCACCTAAACTCAAAAAAACCCTCAGCTATAAAAGCCGCCAATTTTGCAGAATGAATTTATGAGAACCAATTTAATTTTTGTAGTTACCGAGGCCCACGTCTCAGTGTGTGAGTTTCTTTGTTATAGATCGACTGCAGTCATAGTGTACAGAGACACAAATGAAGAAGCAGCAGATAACCACAGACAGTAATGCAGACAGACAGTGACAATTAAAAAAACCAAGATGAAGTTATTTACAGGATGAAATCGCCACATGAAAGGCTGAAGCTGCTGGTCCTCTCTTCTTTGATATGCTGCTGCCTCAGTCTTCTCTCTGTTCTCCATCTAGAGCTGTCTGTCACTCTTCTGTTCACTGGAAGGTGTTTTCATGGGGCGCCTGAGGACACCGGTTAATTGCCTGTGACATGCTGACTTGACTCCTATGACTCACATGGCTCCAAACATACAGCCACTGCTGGCCAGATCAATGATGGCGAGCTTTCCCACATCGCCAAAATTCATCTTCCTGAGGAGATACTGCATGTCTTTTTTCCTCACTGTGGCCGGTCGCTTGGTATTGCGGAGTCTGAAACACAATGGCTGCCTGATGTATGCTATTCATATGGAGCCTTGAACCCAAGTTGTATAACGGAAGTCTGATAACACTCACTGCTCTGTCATACTCCATTGTGGTGGCCAGTGTGGGGAGCACAATATGTCCCTTATGCATGAATAAAAGATAATGGGCAGTCAGACACTTGCTAATATATTCCCAGTAAGATATGGTAATGAGATTCCCAGTTGTCGGTCATTTGAAGGTGAAGTTTATTTCATGAACCCCTGTAAGCTTACTGCCTCTGTTCACAACACACTCCAGTCTCTTCCATGAGGCTGCATTTTATTTCCTTTTTACATCCTATTCTCGCTAAATGTCTTAATCTGTCTTACTCCACCCCCCTCTTTCCTCCTCTCACCACCACCACCTCTTTTTCATCCTCTCATGGTGTTATCCAGTGAAAGATTAGCGTAGTTAATCTCTCTGCCTATGGATTCACTACTGTGACCACACTGTGAACTCCTCCTTGTTGCTGTCTGGCTGTCTGGTGAGGTAGATGCCTGACAGCTGCAGATTTTCACTCAACTGTTGACCTTTTTTTACTTGCTTGTATAAATTTGTATTGTAATTCTACTGCCAAGGTTGATAGTGCACCGTTAGTAGGATCAGCCACAAGTATTTCAGTAAAAAAACATATAAGGGCGCGCAGGTGGTTGAGTGGTTAGAGCGCATGCCACGTACGCAGTGGACCCCGGTTCGAATCCCGGCCGGTGGACCTTTACTGCATGTCACACCCCCCTCTCTCTCCCATGTTTCCTGTCTGGCAACTATCAAATAAAGGTGTCTATGCCTGAAAAAAAATCTTTAAAAAAAAAAAAAAAAAAAAAAAACATATAAAAGCTACATTTTAGGCCAAGACACCTTACCTGTATACAGTATGAGAAAAAACTTCAAACTGGATAATTCTGGTTCGTTACAACTTGGATTTATTATTTGTAGTTTTAACTGTCTTTTTCTCTCTTTTGGTAACATTAAAAATATACTCACTAAGCTAACTCCTGATATCTTGGAACATGGCCATGTTGCTTCAATGACAAGAAAATGAGCGAATAATGATGATGCCTAGATGAGAAAACTTTTTTACCATTCACCATTGTTTCCCTTTACCTAATATGGATAACCTGAGAGTTTGTTTGAAATCTCTAATATCATCTGACTGTTTGTGTTTCTTGGCGTCTGGATCCTTTTTACAATGCCACCATGTTTCCAGCTCTCAGCAATTAAATGATGATGACTGATGACCAAACCTTCATAATAATTATAAGAAACAATCTTTATATGCACTGAGAAAACTGCTTCTTCTTTGGTTGTGTGAATTGACCTTGCACCATACCGTACCAGGAGCCTAAATGGCACGGTGGAAACCGTGGAGTAAACCATTATTACCTCTTGATTTAGGCTTTGAGGACTTCTCAGAAAAAGGATTAATCCAGGTTTGTTATATTGTAGACAGGAGAGCCAAAGATTTGACTTGATCTAGAAATATTTTGATATCAGCTATATCTAACCCAGTCTAATTCTCCAATTTCATTACAACATTGCATTGTGTAGTTTTCCACATTGGTGTCATAAGTGGGCAATAATCACCACTTATGTAAGCAGCATAACATGTTTTTATCAGTTAAGGTGCGGTTAACTGGAACTACTTTAAAATAGAAAATGAAAGCGGTCCGACAGCCACTTCTTCTATTTGCACAACTAGTGTTTAGACTGGTGGTGTTTAAAAGCTACTTTCAACAAAACCAGTAAGATAAGGTACCCAAGAGAAAAGAACAAAGAATAGAAGTTTTTTAATAATACAGAGCTATTCAATTTTAATAAACTGACTTAGTTTCACACAAATGTGCACAGTGCAGCTGAAATTATATCTCAGAGCAGAACATGGTATTTGCAGATAATATCAAATGATGAGGTGCTGCAGTAAATCAAGATCACTTTATCAGTGGACAATTCTGCTACTTTCTTCCCAAATTTGCCTTACTGATGGGATAATATGTTCTTGTTATCTTTAAGAGACAACACTCACAAAGAGCTTCCATAGGCAGCGTGTCTAGCAGCTTGAAGCCCAGAGCATCTTAAAACACTGCAATCCATCTTCAGCAGGCTCACAGGAAATATCTTGACAAAACAAATAAGTGTATAAAAAAATAAAATAAACTGTATCCGCAGGTCACTTCTTTCAATTTGCATGCACATAAATGGCTATTACAGTTATAGTTTGAGACAAATGTGGCCTCTCTACCCCGCAAAGCGAATGTACTATTTTTCCAGTTATGCACCACTGGACCAGTTAAAGAAAAGAGAGTCACCAATGAAGATAATAGGCAGCGAGAGTTGGGACGACGTGCAACACAGGTCGTAAGCCACTGTTAAACCCATGAAATTGTGTGCACAGAGCTCATCCTATCCCCCCTTAGCCTGTTGATGGTACAACTTTATGAATGCTTTAGCACCTGGTCTTCTGATGAGGTGTTCACTGAGCACTACAGTGTAGGACTGGGGCCCAGCATTCACATTCACCTTCATCTACTGAGAGGAGAAACTGAGCGTAGGTAGAGCGCCCTAAAGAAGCATGCAGAGAGAGGAGTCAGGTGAGAGAATAAAAGGGCAAGGTGAAAGAAAGCACAATTAAGGTTCCTTTGTAAACAACATGAAGGAAGCGAGAGAAGAGCATGTTGTTGCCGTAGAAACAGAGCAAAGTCTCTGAATAAGAGCACTAGTGGCGGGGCTGAAGCAGCAGAGGCAGAATGTGGAGAACCAGTCTCCTGTTCACCACAGACAAGCCTCAGCTTTGCTTGTGTCAGCTGTCAAATGCAGTATGTGCCAGGAGCGCTGTGTTTCCTTGCTTTCCTGCTTCAATTAGTATTCGGGTAATATGACTGTCCGTGGACTGATACCATTCACGACCTAAACCAATGTTCCATGTTGCAGATCTCAAGCCTAAGCAAGAGCAACTTGAGTCAGAAAATTGTCTTCTCTGTTGAATTGAGGTGAAGCCCATTTTGTAAGATCTGTAGCTGTGGACAGTCGCTGTCGGTCCTCCGTCATTTTGATTGATGTGTTTATTTGAACCCACAGCACCTTCCACACGGGCCCAAGGAGGCTGATAGCTGCTCCATTTTCCGTCGCCTTGGGTCACCCTGCCAGGGGTGACAGCAATCCGGCTGTGTCTTTTGAATGCTTTTATGCACCAACACACACTTTTTTTCCCTCCCCCAAATCTCTTTCAGGGTTGCGGCGTCCCTCGGGCTTGCTAATAGATTACGATGGTGCTATATGTGAAACATGAAAATATCAGGCCTGAGACAGGATGAGCACAGGGAACAAGCAGACAAAGAATGTGTCATCACCATGGAAACTGTCTCACAAGGACGTTGTTGAGTCACTACCTAAACCAGTGTTGTCTTTTACCTTTTCAATTCACAAGGTCTCCTCAGATACCTTTTCAAGGAACAAACAAGGAACTTCCAATATCTAGTTTAAAGTTAAAGAACTCCAGTTGACTATAATTGCTGTTTTGGCACTCACTCACTCACATACACACACACATATATATATAAAATGTGTATATATTAGCACTAATGTTTGGACAATGCTTTGTACAGAATTGTTTATGTGCCAGTTGTTTGTTTCGTGTTGACTACCAAACAAGTTGAGGCCTGTTGCTCATTGTCTTAGGCAAAAAAAAAAGTTTGAATGTTGATGTGAGATAACCTATTGGTCTCTTTGCTCTGAGTTGCTGGCACAGTGTGAATCTGTTAAAGTAATTCATGTTGAGCAATATCTTCGAAGCACATGTGCAGTCAAATGTGACAAAAAACTGCTGCCTGTCAAGTGTGCAATTGAGACTTTTAATTGCTTATCTTAAATTGCATGCTTATGTGATTTAATGCAGATGCACACAGGAAGTGCACAGATCTGGAAGAGCAAGAAGGGTTTTCTTTTGTATTGGCAGCTGATCTGTTGAGTATCTCATCCAACTTGCACACATAGAAAGCCAGCCACATGATTGAAAGCTGAAACTGGAAAAAATAAATTATAGACAAAGATCTGTGAGAAATAATTGAATGTGGACAACAGTGTATTAATGGCTTATGGAAAAGGAACTGATGTGTTCCTCCTTTATTGACCACTGGGAGTATTCTGACTGAAAACATAACTTATGGACTGCTGCTGATATCCAAGGGTGTTTGATTACTTAGCTGAACAAAAATCTTAAACTCTAGCTGCAGAAAAATGGGCACTTAGTATGAATAAAAATGCTAAATATGTTGTTTATATGAAAAATGACTCCTCTTTCTTAAGGACATTTTATATCTTTGTTGGATAATGTCTTTCTCCCCAAGAAATCTCAATTCCTTAACAGACACTCATGTCTCTGAAATGTGCAATACAATCATTCGTATCCAATTGCAATGAATATGTGATCACCACTAAGTGATTTACAGCCAAATGGGAATAATACATTTGTGTTTTTTTAGTTTGGAGCAGAGCAGCACCAAGTCAGAGGGATTCCTGTGTGTATAGGCAGTTGCCTGTGACCGTGTTACCACTTCTGACTGAGCAGCTCCTGAGCAGCTCACAAGGCTGTAAACTTCACAAAAAGGCAGTTGATCTTGTAGGGCCTCAAGCGTGATGCAAGAGGGAGAGATGGAACAAGCAGTGGAGAATTGCTGTAAAAGCCAAAAGATGTCATCAGGAAAGTATCACCATCTGCTCAGTCTTGGAAAGCTGATTTCCATCCCATTTCATGTGGAAACAGTTTTTTAATGACATTTATTTAAAGATGGAGAGCAGATCAGGCGATTATTGACAGGATTGAGCAAGATTGGAGCCGCAATTGGAGGGATGTTTGACTAAATGGAGGGTGGGTGAAAAATGTGGATGAAGATTAAATGCAGTAAGGAAGAGCAGGCTGAGGACAGGGAGTAGCAGACAGTTTTTCAGATAGCAGCAGTGGGAGATGGAAATTGAGAAAAAGTGAAGGTTGGAGTGCAGGCCGACTGGGAGCGATGGGATTCTGACTTCACGGTTATCACTTCAAAAGGCTAGCTGTAAAATGCAGTCGGCTCCTCTGCACACCTTTGCTCCAGCTTTCTCTCTGTCTCTCTCCACCTAACCTGAGGTGAAGTGGATCATTTCTGAGAATGTGAGGCCTAATAGTTACGGTTTGATTTGCTGTGCAGTTTTCTTTCATTGAGACAACCTCTATCCTAGGGAACCAACTCATTCAGCGCTGCATGTAAGCCGCAGCACTCCCTTCTACTTCATGTGAGCAGCGGCAGTCATAGTGCACAGCATTTTTGGAGTGTGACATTGTTGCTGTAACAGTTGAAACAACCCTCCAGGGAGGAGTTTGGAGTCATTCAAAATGTTTGGCATGTAAATACGGCATTGTGGCTTCAAATGTGGCTCTGTTTTATTTCACACCATGATGCGCAACTCATTCTTTGCACTGTCTAGTAGTGTCATAAAATGACAGCTTGCCGCAGCCTGACTGTGAGCCCTTCACATCTGTGTCATGTGGCGCCAAACAGTCCTGAGCGATGCTGTAGGAGCTTCAGCCATATGGAGACAAATTGCCTCAAACACGTTGATGAGTGGCGGGCTAGTTAGTATGTAGGAGCCAACATCATGTCGTCCGTCAATCAGGGAACACAGCGGAGGTGACAAGCGCGATAACAAGGCGCAGGGATGTGAATGAAGCGTCAGTTGAGACGTCAGTGGGGGTGTGATGCTGAAAATGTTCTGCTTGAGACTGCAATGAGTGACGAGTCCTGTTACCTTGAGATGGAGGTATCTGAGGTCACATTATTGTACAGGGCCTTAAATTCCTAATAATTTCTGGAGAGAACTACATAATGTGGAAGTAAGTATAAGTAAAATAGAGACAGACTTAAAATGGCATTCTTCCAGTCAGTTAATTAAAATTAAATGCTAAGATAGGATACATTTAGACTTGTTGAATATTCAAGAAACAATGCAACATATGTGAAGAATGTAGTTTCAAATAATATATAAAGGATAAGTAAATATTGATTTGAAATGTAGCAGTTCTTTTAATGAAATTCCTCTGAAATGAAACCACTTACACAACTAAATAAACTGACCAAAATAACAGCCTCAGAACTGAGTTTCTATTTTTCGTATCATTAATACAGAATTACATTGTTCTCTCCTGGAAACTTTCAAGAAATAGTTAGGAAGACTAAAAAAAAAAAGCTTTACTCTTTAGCTTCAAATGTGCTTTGACCCCAAGTATTAATTTTTTTTAAATTAAGGGCATGTGCAGGACCATGTCAGCAGGGGGCAGTGGAGCAAGCTGTGTATCTGGGCTGCGATCTCTGTCCC
The DNA here is from genome assembly GCF_963691925.1 of Scomber scombrus. Taxonomy (NCBI): domain Eukaryota; kingdom Metazoa; phylum Chordata; class Actinopteri; order Scombriformes; family Scombridae; genus Scomber; species Scomber scombrus. Next base: position 15,516,351 of record NC_084981.1, on the reverse strand, counting down.
AGCAGGACTAGAGGATTTCAACCTGCAACTGCCTTTTGATGAATCACAACACTCAAATTTGATTCATCTTCCTGATGTTAGGTAAAAGTAGATTGCAACCGGCCTCCAAATCTGTTTTATTTAAAGTCTGCAGTACATTCCCAAGATAGATTTGTGTGAAGTGTCCAATTACCTCCTCAAACTTTGTGAACTTGAATGTATGTTGTAATTTCTTCTAATTACTAACAAATGATTGAATCTCCATCTCATTAAATCTAAAATATGTTGTTATGTAATGGAATTTTGAGCTTTTGGGTTTGAGCATTTTCAGGCATTCAAAATGCAAATGCACCTTTCAGTGATTTGCAGGCATGAGGCATGTAAGATGAACAGCTTTTAAATGCAAATTGCTGCTGCTGCTGTGGACCGTATTTACCTGGAAACCAAATGAGGCGGACCTTTTCTTTTTCTTCTTTTAAAAATGGTGATTGGAGTAGGTGGGTGGAGGACAGATTCATTGCTCCATCCTTCATCAATCATCAGTGCATAGTGGTGGGAGGGTGTAAATCCAAGGTTACTTGCCTCTGGTGGCTGTAGTATAGAGGAGTGGGTAGAGTTGCATCCCACTGGTATACAGATCATAAAAACATCTAATGCTACAAACATGCTGTTGAGAGGAAAAAGACAACAGTCTCGAGGAAGAAAACTGTCTGAGGAGCTTCTGTTTACTGTAGTCTTTTGTTCATTGGCAAAACAACATATTTCTGAAGATGCTGTCTTCTGATGGTAGGACATAGAGGAATTATTTATACTTCCTCTTTGTGTAGTTTGCTTTTGGTTATGTGTGTAGATGCATGCTGGTTCGTGCTGAGCTAAATCAGAGATAAAGCAGTTCAACCTTGGCCCATTTCAACAAAGTATCAGCGCCGTCTGCATTCTCTCATTAAATGCGGTCTTATCGTATGTGAAAAGGTTTCTGCTCAGGGTTTCTTTGAGCTTTTTGGTCAGCGGTGAAGACTGTGATGGAAGGTTTGGATGCAGGAGAGGTAACTTTGTAACCCCAGGTGTGTTTGTCTGCCTCCTGCTGAGAGTTTGCATCCTGCAGGGAAGCTGCGTGCAACCCAGAAATCCCGATCAGACCTTTGAAGGAGGAAAAGGTAAAAGCACGGCTGAGGTTGAAGGAGGATATCATGCATTCTGAGTGTTTGAATGTGTTTTTAAAATGACCTAATCAGTATATTTGCAATGCAGACTTCTCCACCTGTCCAGGGTCAGTGATGGGGCGCCATCTGTTTACCAGCGGGTAATGACTTGTGATGTCATAGCCAGTGGACAAGGGCCAAATGGGAATCAAGAGCATACCGGGAGGGGGATGTATTAGTGTTTTATATATAAATATATATATATAGTTACTGAGGTCATTCCTGCAGTGGTGCGCATGGAAAAAGAAAGTTCAGCACAGATAAAAAATATAAAGAGGTTTCTGAAGAGGTGGCTGTATTAAGTCTATCAATCGTTCCCACATCCTTTGAAAAGTCCTTTATTCTCCTTTCCTGCAAAGGCTGAAAAAGGTCTGGGAAAACAAAAAGCAACGCTTGCCTTTTAAAACTGTTTTTCTACCCTCTTATTTGAGACAGACATGATAGCAATCTTAATTACTTTCATCAGGCAGCTGATGTTTATAGGAGATGGAGCTAAAGCTTGAGTCAGCCTGCCCATTGATTTTACTTCAAAGAATACAGCTACTGTAATTACTGGTACTTCTGTCAGTAAGAGGAATTTGTAAACCATGTGGTCATTGGGTTTTAACTGTGGGTCTCTCTATGTTGATGTTGAAGAGTTTTGATATTTTCAGGATGTTTGTGCTGGCATTTTTAGCTCATTTCTGTTCATCTAAGCAGTGGCCAGACTAGTTGTGTGATGCCAGAGACATCAGTTCAGCCAGGTCAAGAGTTAAAAAGCACAATGAGCCCTTGGCATGGTAACTCTGTGCTACTGTCTGCATCTCAATAGCGTTGATGACTTCTATCATCAGGCGCACGCATGAATACTGTAGAGGTTTAATTAAGTGAGGGAGATTTTCATCATACTTATTAGCACTTCTCTGCAACTTGGAAGTATTTAGGATTCATTGATCCAGCCTGATGAAAGTGTTACACAGGATCTACGTCTGTTGCCGGCTCCTGCTGTGGTCCTGTGTTCCTTCTACACCCTATAAGAAACGGTTCCTGAAATCCTTCTATTAATGCTAAAATGCTTAGATCTACACAGTAAAAGCTGTAGTTGTGTTTTTTTCTTTTTTCTGATAGATATTTAACCCAGACGCTGGCGGAATTCTAGAGAGGGCTGTGTGGCTACTGGCTTTAATGTCATGTGTATGTGTTCAGAGTGTGTATATGTGTGTGGGTGGTTGTGAATGTTAAAATAACAAACATGAGCTAGCGCCTGCACTCTGTGAGAAAATTATTAAAGAGCCCAAGATCATTTTTTTGTGGTTTAACACTCAGGCTGTGATGCTTTAACCTCCACCTGTAGCTACTATAATATTAAATACAACATGCTTCTCTAAAGGTTAGATCCCCCGGTAGGGAAAATGAAAGAGCATTTGCTGCTCAATCATTACTACCGCTGATATTCATTTGAGCAAGGCTATGAACCTGCTAATTTTTACTTTCACCAGCTCCGTTAAAGAGATTAAGAGAAACGAGGACTCACTTAAAATGAACCTCCTACGGCATTTTACAAATTTCTATGACTTTTCAAAAGTCAATTTAACTGTGAACACAAGGAAATACTCACTACAAAGCTCTTGCACTCTAGAAATTAATTAATCAATTTCATCTGGAAAAAAAAATCATGAATTCCCAAAATATTACTGGTTGTGTAGAAACTAAGAGACACAGGGCTGCATTTAAAGTGATTTCCAGCCAGTTGTGTGAAACTTTAAACAACCTGTCACCCCCCCAAATGTTTGACTATTTTGGTGTCCATCAAAACTGCAACATACAGCTTTAAGGATTTCAGGAGCTGTGATGATTATCGTGATAATACCATTTTCTGTGATATTTCTACTCACAATAATCACACCATGAAAATTTGATATGGACACATCCCCCGTGTGTGTGTGTGTGTGTGTGTGTGTGTGTGTGTGTGTGTGTGTGTGTGTGTGTGTGTGTGTGTGTGTGTGTGTGTGTGTGTGTGTGTGTGTGTGTGTGTGTGTGTGTGTGTGTGTGTGTGTGTGTGTGTGTGTGTGTGTGTGTGTGTGTGTGTGTGTGTGTGTGTGTGTGTGTGTGTGTGTGTGTGTGTGTGTGTGTGTGTGTGTGTGTGTGTGTGTGTGTGTGTGTGTGTGTGTGTGTGTGTGTGTGTGTGTGTGTGTGGAGATCCAAAGCTGCTTGTGTTTTTGAATGTTGTAGCAATTTACTAAATGATGACTGTGAATATTGGATGAATGTATTATTGTAGTTTAAATTGGCCTGGGACTGTGGCTTTTAAATTAGATAATTCAGTAGCTATTGTCTTTTTGCTTATTTAGTTCTCATTAACAGACATTGTAGCACAGACACATGCAGTCTCTGCTCTGTTGTACTGTGATAAGACAGTCTATAACCATATTTCTTAGTACAGGGCGTTCTGCTTTATTCCATAACAGTGAGTCACTCATTGGTGATACAGAGCTTTCCTTCTCTGTGCTGTCTGCAGCTGGGAAAACACCAGGAGACCGTGAAAAGACTCGGCATCATGGCTGATGTTTACAGATTACGTGCTCAGAGAAGAACAGTGCGTTCATATTTCCATCAGAGGAGACAGATTGGTTCGGAGAATGGAACATGTCTGACGTCAATGTGGTAGTTCAGACTTTAAATCCCAATATAAAATATTATAACTTATGAAGACTCAAATATTTTATGCCTTGAAACAAAGCTCAAAGATGCAAAAAAGCAAACAACAGTAATATTGATGCCTGGATGATGAAACTGATTTCAGACCCTTTTTATGGAACAAATATTTTAACTTGTTAGAGGACGGGGAAAAAACTTGCTGACCCACCACCTAATGTCCTCTGTGTAATGTGTGTGTACCTGTTGCTTCCAAGTTCCCATTACGTCCATTATGAGTCAATATTTAAATTGTGTGACATTGTGGTAAGTTGATTAAACACATTTTTTTAGGAATAAGCATCATGGAAGCACACAAACTAAAGCTCTTAAAACTGATTTTGATGCAGGGTCCCTCTGCAAGACATTACCATAAAATGTGCTAATAATACAGAACCCACATCAACTAATAGTATACTTATATAAGCAAATTTTGCAGTTTGTGAAGTTACAAAACCATTCGACATGCTGTGAAACTGGAGCTTTTAAGAACCCCTCTGTCTGGGCTTGTGGGGCACTTGCCTACTTTGCCTAGTGGTCCAGCCTTGTTTTTCATACATAATACAGTACGTATGAGGGACATTTGGGCTGATAAACATTGATTGCTTTTGTACTTGTGAAGATTCTCAGTCATTCAGGTCATTGCATATCAAGAAGGGCTAAGTCAAGGGCATGTTTTCAAGAATCTAAAGGAAGTTTTTTATCAATGTTTTGATTTGTGAGTTTGCTGTCATAGCACCCATTTCACCCACCTGTTCCTTCAAGTCAATTCAATTACATTTACAAATCCTAAAATCACAAATTTGCCTCAGAGATCATTGAAATCTGGGTGGCATACCACACACTATCCTTTTGATTTGGAAACACTCCTAAAAACACTTGGATGGGGGGAAAAAAGGAAGAAAACTCTGGACAGGCATGAAATAGATGTCTTATGAATAAGTCATGTAACTTAAAAAGGCTTTTTATTATTACCTCCACATTATTTTTTTTCCTATAGTGTGAGTGCCTGAAATCTGCTTTTTTGTAAATTGTTGAAGATTTCAACCCTTTTTTTTTTCTTTAAGAGCACCAGTGTTAAGTCTTAAGTGCATCCTAAAATGTACCTGTTCATTGCACCTCTGTATTTTTGGATTTGAAAAGTAGTTTGTGTCAAATTTAGAATAATTACTAATATGATAATTAATGCAGTCTGCTATCATCTTAATTTAACTCATATTATTAACTTTGATTGCTCAATTCGTGATCATTACCTCCCATAACTTGAGTTACTGTTTACTGTTTGCGTCTTTTTGTCACTAGTGTGAACCTTTGTTTTGGTGAATGCAGTTATCGCGTGCAAACTGACACACTCCACAGTCATGTCACCAGCCTCACAGCCCAGCCATAAATAGCTTTTGAGAGCGTGGCTCGCAGAAAGAGGTCGCTGTAGTGTTTGGCCTTCCCTTCACCTGACCAAAGCGCTGACGGTTACGTGCGCATGGAGCTGCAACCCTTTTTCTGCAAATCTCCATCGGCTTTCACAGGTAGAGATGGTTATGCTCCATTGGGTGTCAAAATTGAGAAGATGGTGAGATGCAGGGCAAGAGAACAGTGGGGAAGGCGGAGAGCTGCAAATCAATAAAGCTGCTACAGTTAGCCACAAGTTATTTTGGGACGTTGAATAAATGGCATTGTGCAGTGGTCGTGCTGCAGCACTGACGGCCCAGTTAATGTCTGTGCTTGTGTATTTTGGTCTGAAGATTATGTCTCATGAATGCACAAGGCTCAGAAACCATCCTCAGCTGCATTACACACAGATATGTAAATGAAAGGCAAAGCTCCAGATCAAAGCATTGCATACTGTTACAGCAGATAAGTAGCAAAAGAGTCCTGTGCAGTTATTCAACATTTTACAGAATATTAAACAAGGAAAAAAACCCTAGAAAATAAATTCTGAAGAGTTTTTCTCATGGACCATCTCCTCCTTCTTCATTTCCGTCCCTACCCTTGTCTCTTTCTCCTAATTTGAGGTAGATTTGATTGAAACATGCATCAAGCAGACAAGCTGTAGTGTTGTAGTTATCAGTATGCATGACTGTATTTGAATATGAACTTAAAAGGCTATTACAGCTCAATTTCATACCCAGTGGGATATCTGATGTGTTTCTCGCTCAGTAGAAATCAAACTGTCAAGAGTTCTCTTTCCTCTTTCTGTTTCCCTCTGTCCTTTCCGATTTTGCCTTTAAATTTCCATCTTCAGCTTTCCATCCAACTCTCCAATTTTTTTTGTGTCCCTGACTTACACTTGCATGTCCTCGCTTTCCTGCCTTATTTTCTATCAGGCTTTTAAACATTTCACCCCTAGCTATGATTTATATTTTTTGACAGGGGCTATAATCAGTCCAACCACTGTTCTATACTCCTCCTCACTCAACTCAATTGAACCCGTCTTTTTACTTACACATTTACATTTGAAAGATGTCAGCCTGTGCTGAAAGATCACCTGCTTGTAATGTTTTGATGATGCGATAGGACCGTTAGCAGGCTGAGCGATTGACAATCTACACTTGCATCCTCTGCAGCGGTAGCCTTTTCTCACCTTTGCTTAACAATCTTTTCTAATTTTTCTTGCTTTCTTCCCCATAGGTTTTTCAGGTCAGTCTGTTTGTGTTACTTAAATGATAGGATTGTAGAAATTGTTTTCATGTGCTGTAAATTAGATACATCATCCTCACTTATAGAAAACGTCATCCTGAATAGATCCAGAAGGCTCATCATAAAAAACCTCTACATTCAGGGAAATTAGCAGCTCTCTTGTTCGCCATTGCCGCATCACTTAACTGTTGCCTGGATCCAATTTTAAACTGTTCAAACTGCACAAACTAGAAACTGCTGGGATTTGTACCAGCTCTTGTTTTGCTTACAATGACTCCTTATTTAATATTGAGCTACAAGAGAAAAAATGGCATGATCAAACACTAGAACAGTTTCGGTGGAGAATTTTGTTCTCTGCAAACAGGTGTATATAAAGACGGTGATGTGCCTGTTGTAATGCAGCCTCATATCCCCTGGAATTATATTCATATTGGATAATTTGGCACCTTATAAATGTACTTTCAATGGCAACATTTGGTGGCAGTACAGGAGAATGAATGTGGAGGTCAGGGTGGTAGATGTCATGCCAAAGCACTTAGTTTGCTTTTTCAGCTATGCTAGCATCATGGCTGTAGTGATGGAAGTGTCTGTCTGTCAGGTTCAACACTTTGGTCCAGAGTCTGAAATATCTTACCAACCACTGAATGTATTGAAATGTTCCCCAAAGGGTGAATTTTAATTACTTTTATCCTCATTTCATTTAGTGCCATCATTAGAACAAACTTTTAGTATGTCAAATACTTTGGGTTATGACCCAAATAACTGCAAAACTGATGACATTTCCATCAGGCTCAACTGTAATGTGTATCTAATGCTGATTAGCTAATGTTTGCATGCTAACATGCTAAACTGCAACATGTTTGCGCTGTTACTATGGGCATGTTACCATGCTGACATTAGCATAGCATTGTGCTCAGTAAAAAAAACAAAAAAAAAACAGCAGCACTGAATGAATGTTCAGAATTGAACGATAATGAAGTTCTTGTATGTGTAGGTTGTTGAAATGTAAAATATTTTTTTTGTGTTTTTAGACCAAAGTCCACAGGCTGTGCCAGTGGACCTGTTGAAAGACTGTACTCAGAGACCAAAGCCATTTAAGCCATTTTAACTGTTACTCAATGGAAGTGCTGCTCAGCTCATTATCCAATGGAAAGGGCCTGATCTGTCCATCGTGTGTAGACAGAGAGCAGATGTACTGCTTCATCTCTGTCTTTGTCCGTTAAACCCTTGCTCTGTGTCTGTCATGGAAACAAATTGTGTAAACAATTGTGCTGAAAAGATACTCATTTATGAATTTATTCGGCACAAACCCACAGTTGAGTCTAATGGGATTTATGGGATTCTTCAAATGCCTGTGCAGGTGTGAGGATATGTGCAGGGAATCTTGCATGCATGTCAAACCTCTTTTAGTACATGTAGTGTCTCGCAGTTACAAATACATACATAAAGTTTTGTGTTTAACTCTGCCCACCGTAGCCAACTTCCCCATCTATCACAAAGTTGCCAGCATCTTACTTTTTATTGGCTTTTTTTTTTTTTCAACAAACCAGCATCATCATGATAAGTGAATCCGGTTACATTGGTTTGTGTTTTTTAGTCAGCCTTGGCCTGTTCAGCATTTGCGTGATTGTGCTGTGCTCCAGCTTTGCCCTTGAATACAGCTGTGAGGATGTGTTTAATAAATTACCCCATGTCATCTTTGCTCCACATTGCATCCCTCTGAGCCTGCTGGGGATTGGTGGAGCCGGGAGTAAAAGCCTTTCTGATTGGTGGACAATGATGGTGGTTTAGAAGAGATTTTTGTGGCAGACTGTTTGTCTTAAAACAGTTAGGGATTCAGAGACAGGACAGGCTGTGTGTGTGTCTGTCTGTTTGTGTTCATGCGTGTGATGGTGTGAAGTGGACAGGCTTAAGTAGGGTTAGGGGGAGGTACTTTAAGGTTAAGCCTAGTGTGCAGGGCAGTGGAGTCTATTTAAAGGACACCACCTCCCTCTCGTGAATGATTCAACAACAGTTTGCCCCTCCCCCACCTCTCATCAGGATCAGCTGGAGGAAGTGGTAGATCAGCCAATGGGATTACAGTACCGGATTGGCTCTGTGTGTGTATTTGTGTGTTTATGTGTGTTCAGCTGAGAGCGAAAGCAAGCCCGGACGAGCAGCAGCTCTGCCTCTGTGTTTGTATGTATGTGTGTGTGTGTGTGTGTGCAGAAAATGTAGGGCAGCCGCTTGTTCTCCCTCCCTCTGCCATCTCTCACCCTCCCTATCTTTTCCTCTGTCTGTCTTTGTTTTCCGCACTGTGCTGCCGTAGCTGCAGTCGCCACGGCGACGGATGACATTGTTGCTGCGGCTCCACTTCCGTATTTGCCTTGGCTCTCTCCATCTCTCTCTCTCTCTCTCTCTCTCTCTCTCTCTCTCTCTCTCCGTGTTGGCTCACCCCGAGGATTTGCAGAGGGGGCATGTAACCTCCCCAAGGAACCATTGTCTACGTGAGGGTGTGTGTGGGTGAATGTGTGCATGATTAAGTGTGTGTGTGTGTATAAGGAGAGGTGAGGTGGCTTCAGGATCCAGACATGAATTCCTGTTGGAAAATGAAGATTCAGGTACAGACTCTTGTTCTCGATGTGTTGCTGTTGTGGTTGTTTGACCCTGTGTTGTTTGTATTGATGGTGCTGACGTCGATGTTGTCATTGTTGTGGTCATTTTCACTGCTGCAGCGTCCCCTCAGGGGTGTATATATGCTCTAAAAACCTAGCTTTACACCACATCTAGATGCTAAGTAGATCCCACCATGCAGAGAAAGCACTACAATAATAAAAGGAAAGAGGGGCTCATCGTAGTTTCCATTCAGTGGTTGTTATGGTGAGGCCCTCTGTCTCCGTGGTGATGGCAGAGCACTTCTGCTGCAGTAGCAGAGAGATGAAAGAGTTGCCAGGAATGTGTGGTTTTGTGTATTTATGTGTGTGTGAGAGAGAGGAGTGGATAAATGAATAGCAAAATGAACAGAGACAGTCGGAAATGATCCGTCTTTACATCCTGTCAAGCAGAAGTGGCAGTGTTAGAGTAATGGCGGGGTGGTGGTGTTTATGTGTGTGGGTGCATTATGTTTGCTTTGCTCATCTTTGTATCCGTGTGCATTTTAGTGTCACCAGCGCTATCTCTCAAGGCCTCAGCACCCTGTATGTAGTTTTACAGTCAGATCATTAGTATGGGCGTGCATGCATGATGGTACTGTACATGTTTATTTTTGTGTTGTTCAGAGGAGCATCTGCAACCTCAACAGTGTGAAACATTGACCCACTTTCTCCTGTGCCCCTGCCCTTTGTTCAGGATGAGTGGGGGTGTACAACATACAGTACTGTATAGTATAAACTGCTAATGTGCACCTGAACTTCCCATGAGCATTGTTATCTTGAGTCTACTCTGGTGTACATAGTTGTATGTTTTCTTCTCTTTTTTTTTAATAACCATTGTTTTGTGCAGTAATCTCTTCCAGCTATTTGTGTGCTGCCAATGTGTTTGGTAACACATTTTAATTCAAAGTACAAGGCACTGTAGAACACCAGAGATGGTCTGATTCAGTAACATGAACCCACTCACCCCTCTGCTCTGCTGTCTTGAGCTTGAATTTTCTCCTCTTTCTTGTGCTCTGGCACCTAACTGCACTTTTAGTGCGAAAGTGCAAAGAGAAGCAGCAGCTCCTGCAGTGTGCTGCTGCTGCTGCTGTGCTCATGTGGGGAGTGTGTTGTTTGTTAATAGATACATGCCAAACCTCCAGACCAACATACAGCTTCTGTGACAGAGTGATCTGATATAGATATATTTTTCCCATCTCGGCCCACGGCTTAGCATATCACATCATCGACTGATGCACCAAATCATAGAGCTTTGTGTCAAATCTGCAGCTGGAGGGGGGGAGGGAGGAGGGAAGATTAATGCAGTCACATGTCATGGCAGGGCTTAAAACCTGTTGGAGAGGAGAGGAAGGTATGGTAAGAGAAATGAGGAAGAAGAGGGAAGAAAGAATGTGATGAGACAGCGACAGAGGGTACCGTGCACACAGTAGTTTGGAGTTCATGGTTTGGTTTTCCTGTAACACTAAGATGGTTGCAATCATGAGTTGAGTACTTTGCAGCAGTCTTCATTGCTGCTTCTTGTTTTCCTCAGAAAGGGCTCTTTTTTAAAGCCCCTGAGTGTGGTTTTAACATTTGACAGTGCCGAGAACGGAGTGCTCAGTAAATGCTGGATGCTAAAAATGAAATTTTAAAAAAAGAGAAAGAAACTTGTTTCAAACGCTCCTACACTTCAGATAGTGTTTTCATATTCCCAGTGGGGGTCAGAGCTAATGCTTCTCTAAGCAGCTGCTTAGTTGTGGTGGCTATAAAGAAGCTGTTTGGTGGGCTCAGGCCTCAAGTTGATATCGGACGCTGTTTTTAGAGACAGCGATAGAGTCAGCGGAGTCCCCTTTTAACTGAAGTTTGACAGAATTTGCATGTTTATACATGTTCCTTTACTATGAGTTGTGGTCAATATCTCGCACATTCCTCTCTGTTCTATGCTGAGGCGACATCTTGGTTTCTGTTAGCATTTCTTTGTTTCTGCAAGCATGTTATTGAGGGATTATATCACAAGGGGACTGAGGCTTCACACACTAACACAGCTAATTAGGAGGCACTGCACTGAACTAATTATCTGTAGCTTGACTTCCTCACACAAGTCATAAATAATGACTTGTGTCTTTTGGAAGAGTACAACCTGCAGCACAGCTAATGAGGAAATGAGGCTTTGCTGCAGAGTCACAAAAAACTTGGGTCTCTTACTCTCTTCATAGAGCAACCACCCCCTGCTGCTACTCCGTCATGTTTCACTTTTACTTCATCTTACTCCCCCTAGGACCGATCTCTGGTACTTTCTTTGTGAGATCTACTTCTCACTGTAGTTCTCATGACTGTGGATGGGACTATACTGTCATATAGCCTTGTTGGATCATTGCGCTTTGAAATATATTGGTCACTGTCTCTCCTCTACCGTATCCTGTTTGCACATACATATGTAATTATTCCCAAGATGAAGACAGATGAGTAACAGATAGATGGGTGGGGGGTGGGTTCCCCCTGCCCTGCCCTGCCCTCTCCTGTAGTCTCACTTTATAGGCTACCTCCTTTGACGTGGTTCTATGATACACTGACACACAGATGCCACAGGTTGACACAGTGAAGCAGTATTTTTGCTGAGCTAAGGTCTCAACCTGTTTAGCCTCTCATGTGCAAATGAAAGAATATTCCCTGAAATAAGATACATCGCCTCGTAAGACAAATGATTAAATTACTTTGTAGAAAACTAGAATGTCAAATAGGCGGTTTGTCTGTTTTTCCTTCTAAAATGCATGACCTCTCTGTATAGCATAATGTCCATCTCCTTTTTCCAGCAGACAGTGATCCTAGCTCTGGTTAGACGTCTGTGGTCAGCCGAGCTCTCCCCTGATTGTTGTTACTGTGCATAGTTGAGATTTCTCATCTGGTTCTGCTCTCCTGCCCAGCTGCCTGCTTGCATTTCCTCCTTAAGTGGCTGCTGGACACTGACAGGGACAGGAAACCACATAAAGGCCAACTTCCTTTCCTGATGGCACTCTTTGTCGGCGATATTACTTTTGCTTCAGGGATGCGACTAGGGAGGGGCTAGTCAATACATTGTTTACTCAAATAAATGTAATGGTGTGTGTGTTTGTGCATGTCAGCTGTATTTCCAGGCTGAGAGAGTGTGTTTATAATAGCCTATTTGACATTGCTGGTATTTGATTTATGTGATTTGAGAGAGATGTCTCTTTAGGAGCTGAGGCTATACAGAGGAATCTCATTTATCTCTGTCTGGGAAGGAAATCTTACATCAGCTTATCTGCAGCAACTTGTGCGTTTTAGTTTTGTTTTAGTTTTTTAAACACAAGCAAAAAAAACCTAGGGTGGCCTCATTTTAGATCTGCATTTGGCAGAATGATCAGCCCTAAGCAGATCATATTATACGTCTGGCATTTATGTCAGGGGAAGCTATTCAGATGTAAACACTGGCCTGTGCAGCCTGCCACAGGCTGAACCCACCGTCTCTGTTGTCATACCTGCAAATCCATAAGCTTTCCTGTTTCACCTGTCAATCTAATGTTTGTTTGTTTTTAAGCTTTATGGTTATTTAACTGGAAACAAAGTGGGTTATAGTGGTGTGCTTTAGTGTGCTATTGTTGGCTTAAAAGTCATTTTCATAACCGTTTTTATCACGGTTCTCATTGAAAAGCGACACTGACGTCCTGCATTAAAGATGCGTGCGGGCGAGCGTGAGCGGAGTGCAACCATGCATATATCTGTGTTTTACTGACACCAGACCACAGAAGATGCTGCAAGCGGTCTGAAAGTGAAATCTGCCGTGCAGTGTAAAGCCTTTTAATGGTTTCATGCCAAGTGAAAGCTGACATGATTTTGACTCTTCCATCATCTGCTTAACAATTTTTGAATGCACATTTATCTCACTGGCGGACAGCATCAAAAGTATTCAGTATAAAGTTTTCTATACCATATAAATTGCTTCATAACATGATAATGTTTTGAAGATGTGACAGACAGGAGACCTCAGTCTCAGCTGTGCATGTAAATAATTATGTGAAGTTTTGTCCATCTATATAAAACAAATAGATTTTTTGATTAATAATGGGTCAGTGATTTATCACAATGTTCACTGCCAGGCTGCTTTTAAAGCAGGAAGACTTACAGTATTTTTAAGGTTTCAGTTGTTAACTGAGATGCATTGCATCTGGATAATTTTTTATAACAAAGCGTTATTTTAGAAAATGACCACACTCACTGAAAATATGAGTTTAATTTATTGATACATGCATTACACTTTCATATTCATATAACCTTCCAGTACTAGTAGTCCCTGAATGTTGTACTGTGTGTTTGCCTCAGTGGTAAAATTTTAACACAGTATACGTAATAAAAAGATAAACACACTGATGGATTCTTGTAGTTGTTTAAACTGTCAGAAACAGAGGTGAAGGTAAACTACTTATCATTGACCTGTGTTGACTAAGAAATCATACAGCTTTTGTGGAAAGTAAATGTTCAACAGCTTGCAGAGGTCACTTGTAATGAATTTACAGGGAAAGAATAAGACGGGAAAAGAGAGATATGGAAAGCTGATTCCAATAAACCTCCTACACACACACACACACACACACACACACACACACACACACACACACACACACATACACACACACACACACACACACAGATATCCCTCTCTGTCCATTAATTTAACTGATTTAATTCCTTTGACGCTCACCTCATTACCGTTGTCTGATAGCTATCATTCATTTGGCTTCTCTGTCACTTACTTTGTGTTTCACCCTCTGTCTCTTTTTGCTACCATCTCCGGGTCGCTTCCTTCAGTGTTCAGCGACACACAGTTGCTGATTACTGGAATATATCAGAAAGGGGCTAATCTCTCTGAATATGTTTTATAGTTTATTAGACATTGATTTTGCATTTACTGTATGTACACTAGGTGCCGTTTCTAATGGCTAGAAAATTATTCATTTATGTTTGAGGTCATTTGCCATGGTATTTGTTAAAATACCTTTCATAGCCCTGAATCAATGTTCATGTTTCAAACTGTCCTTGGCTGAGCTCTTTCTACATCCTGGCATGCTGAATTAAGATGCTTTCACATATTTCAGCAATAATCGGTCCAAAAGTATATTTTTCTTATCGTGTGTGGTTCCATTAACTCCTGAAATCAAGTTTCTTATTACATTGGATTGTGAAGCTGGAGAGGTTCGGAGGCAGAGGTGCATGGCTTAAGGTGTTTCTTAATTATGTTTCCGCTGTGACTTTTAAAAACACATACAGTAAAATACTACGATGATCAGAGTAGTGAAAGAAATGTTCTGTTGCTGCTTCGCGTTGCCTCCAAGAATAAAATCTGATAATCTGTTGATTTTACACTGGTAATTCTTTTCAGCCAAAAGACTTGTAGCTAAGGAACCCTGCTGCTGCTTATACACAGATGGAAAAACAAAGTCTTCTGCCGTTACTATTTCTATTAGTGTCACAATGACTATCACTCTTTCCACTGGAGAGCAGATGCAGCGAGTCCAGGCAAGTTCTCAGAGGGATATTGAAAAATATTCTGGGAATAGTCAAAATGGATTAAGGGTGTTGAGGGGAAATAGATTAAACAAAAAACATTTCCAAAACAACATGCATACGTAACAGACTAATAATCAAACATAAAAGTAAAGTCCAGGTCAAATTCAACTTTACACACCTGTCCACCTCATGATAAAAAAAAAGGGTGAAAGGTTACGAGCATGACACACACTTCTCATTTTAGACCTTGACCTATCATGTGCAATCCCATTTGAGCCTCATTTCATTTCTGTGTCTGGATTGTTGCTGGTTAGCTTGCACAGATGGTGCTGTAACCGGCCTGTCTGACTGTAGGTTTCAGGTTTGTATTCAGAAAAGCTGCTGACCTCAAACACAAGCCTATCTTTATACTATGCTGTGAGGCTGGTGTGAAATGGTGCAGAAACCCGGTGGAAGCATCTGGTAGCAAGATGTAACTGTGATACGGAATCTGTCTACAACATAACAAACCTTTACCTTTTGCTTTTTATGGCTCTGTTCACAGTTTAAACCAGAATTACAACCTTATTTCATTTAAATATTATATTTTACTTGCATGCATGCATTTACATTATTGGCGTCAGTGTTTGCATTTATTATCAGATATAATCTAAATTATATAAATGGTTATTTATACAGTTGCCTATCCAAAGAGAGTACAAAATATCCTGTAGAGTTGATTGGCATGTCTAAAGCTGCAACGATTAGTCAATCAATCAAATAGTCAATTCAGAAAATCAATTGGCATCTATCTATCGTCATTTTCTCAGAAAAAAGCCAGAAATTAGCTGGTGTATACTTCTCAGATGGGATGATTTTTGTAACCCTGGGCTGTGGAAAACTGTAATGGATATTTCCTGACATTTAAAGCCAAAACAATTAATTGAGAAACAATCAGTTAATTATTTGATAATGAAAATAATCAGTCAGTTGCAGCCCTACGACTTTCTTATCAATTCATTAATTTATGCAAAATGTATTTGTTTAGTCCATGAAAAGAGGAGAAAAAAAAAGGCCAACACAATTAATATGGTATAAAAGTAGCTCTTCTTCACATTTAAGCTATGACCAGTAGGCATTTGTAATTTTGCTTGCTTAAATGATAAAAATCGATTTATTACAATTGAAAACAGGAATGATGTGCAACATAAGTCCCCAGTTGAATGAGAGCTTTGGACATTGCAGTTCATTATCAGCTTTAATTTCTAAACCACCAGGATGTCCTGCAATCATCTTCCTCAAAGAGAGCATAGATGGCGGATTCAAGTAATATTGAAAAAGTTCTGTTGAGCATAGAAACTTGGTGAGAAATACACATTTCAAAGAGGCAGGGTTAAATTCAACACGGTTTTATCTTTTGAGATTCTTGCATAAATGAGAACTGAGCCCTCCTCCCTGTGGGCCGAGAACAGAGCGACAGCTCTGAAAGACACAGCGATCCCTCTGAATATGACCTCTCCTCCTCTGCCATACTCTCCTAAGCCTCCTTTCTTACAAGCTCGAGTCTTCAGAGTCTGGTCTGAAAGTTGTGTTATCAAAGGCTGGGGCTGCTAACAGACCCTCAGGAGGTGGAGAGAGGCAGACACAGCGAACTGTGAAACCTGATCCCTTATTTATCAGAATTATGCATGAGCCCAGAGAATAAGGCCTTTTATAGTTCTGCAGTCATGGTGGCAGTGAAGGTGACTCACAGACCTTGTAGGTAACACAGTTTGGGAGAGTAGAATTTGGGTTAAAAAGACAGAGGCAACAAGGTGTTGATCCACTTCCCTTCTCATCGTTTGTCATCTGTCTTTAGCCTCTCTTTCTGCTCAATCTCCGCTGTCTATAGAAGTCATCGGCCCATTTTCAGCCTTGTTATTCCCCAGAAAGTCAGTCCAGGCATATTCACTTGTTACTGCATATTTGGCCAAGAAAGAAGGATTAAGGGCAAGGTTCATCAATTTGTTCTGTTCTTTTGTACTGCCTATTATCTTTGTGTAAAAACTGAATTTCTATCCTTGTCGAGAATCTGACAATTGATTTACTGCCCAAATTGCACCCACTGAGAGCTCTATTTGCTATTCATTGTATTGAAGACACTTAGAGTTAACGACAGGTGGACAGAGGAGGAGAAGTGCTTCATTGTAATCCACTGGTACAGTTTTAGACTTAGATCTTGCCTATGTTTGCAGTTATATCTGCAAAAATATTGGCTGGGGGACAGTATTTATGTTATCCTTCTATAAATGGATGAATTTAGCGGCCACATTCGGTAAGCCTCCCAGAGGTCTCAAAAGTTTCAAGTTCACTGTAATCATCTCCCTCTTTTAATCCATTCTGTTAAGGACAAAAAAAAACATTTTGTTAAAACAAGTGTAAAAATCTCCTAGTGCAGAAGTATATTTCAAGTTGATCTCAATAGAAAATTATTTGTTTTAGCTATTTTTAGTCACACCAGGGGCACAGCAGTGTTGGTCAGTCTGTCACTCCACACTTTCATCTACACTGAAATATCTCAACTACTCAATGGATGTAGTGAAATATTTGATCAGACATTCATAATTCCCAGAGGACTGAGTCTTGCAAACTCTAATGATGCCTTAACTTTCCATCCAGTAGAAACACATTTCAGTTTGTTCAATACTTTGGTTTAAGACCAAATGTGCAGAACTGATGACATTCCCATCAGCCTCAACTGTACTTTGTGTTTACTGCTAATTAGCGCATTTTTGCATGTTATTACGCTAAACTAACATGGTAAGCATTATACCTGCTAAACATCAGAGTGTCATCATTACACTCACGTAGTGCATGTCCGAATTTATATAAATAAAATATACCACACGCTATTGGACACTACTTGGATTATTCCAGCAATACTGGGTTCATTTCTGGGTCTCTGCATATACAATAAAGCTGTTCTACTGTGTGCACAATACTCAGTGGGAGCTGGGGGGCAACAGGATACACACTATACTCTGAGGTTGGGAGGAGGTGGAGGTCAATGGAGACCCCAACAGCAAATGTTTGCCCCCTAACGGTTAAATCCGGCCGTGCCTCTTGTGTGCTTATAAAATTACTCTCCCAAAAGAGCTGACTTCCCTTTGCACATTTGTGCATGTCCAAAGCACCCCAGCACTGTCAAACCCTGTGTGAACTCAGCATTATGTAACTATGATTGATTATTCATTAAGGAACCACGCATGGCTTCAATAGCAACACTGAATGCAGCGCAACACCCTAGTGGCTGTTTATCTGAGTCTCTGCTGCAAGCAGAGAACACTGAGTGAGAATCGAGGATCATTACAGCCTCAAAACAGAACTTGACTGTGCTGAACGCTGGAAGTGTCTGCCTCTCTCGCGCCCGGAGTAATGATACAAATATTGTGACACCATTTGATTTGGAGTTTGGACGGATGTGTTATGTAATCAGCTTGTTCTCCTTTCGTCTTGCGCCAGAAGAAGTTGATTTACCAGTTTAAGATGTTGAACAGCTGATGCTCGGGGGCCCTTGAGCTGCTGAGAAATGTAGCTTTGCTGCGCTCATTAAAAGGAGTTTGTCTCCTTTTAATGAGCGCAGCAAAGCTGTTACCAGTCTTTCCTGTGTCCCCTATATCTGTGTTTATATTATATTATATGCACCACTTTATTCCTTTAACCCTATCTGGTTGCGTTCTCATTCTTAGGGTACATTTTACTGAATATGGCTTTTATGTTTCAAAAGGACAAATGTGAATTATGTGTTTATGTCAAGCAGCTAGTTCTTTCAAAGCACTATTCATTGTAAGTGTGACACAGTAATTAAGGGATATGTGGCAGTTCTCAGTTTGCATTTTGCGTGTGCAGACTGAAGAAAGCTTATTTTTCTTTTTCTAAACGTTGTTTTCCTTCTTTTACAGAATGAAAAGCCTCTGGGTCATTCAGCGAGCAGATCCAGCAATATCTCAAAGGTGAGCAAAGCACACACACAAATAGGAATATTATGAATGAATGATGTATGGCCTTCTTCTGCCACAAAGAGGGGAATGAGAGAGAGAAAATAAAGACAGGAAAGAAGCAGCGAGGTGAGCTTTGGACGAAGTCAGAGATTGACAGGATGTATAGTCATGAGTGCAGCTGATAGATAACCTGCCTCTCTCACATTGCACCGTCCCAATCAGGGCTGCCTCTCTGATCAACCTCCAGAGAACAGATGTGTCTTTACACCTCAGCTCTTCTGCTCAGTGTGACTTGCCGTAAGACAGCCTGCACACACCTCTCCTGTCTGTGACTTTCTTCTTTCTATTTCCTCCCTCTCTTCTCCATCGCTCCTTCAGGCGAAGCTATGGCCTGCATCGAAACAGGCTGCAGGGTTTCAATCCTTGTTCTCCTGAGCCTCTTAGTGGATAAACCCTTTACTTGTGCTAATATATGTCAGGGTCACTTCCTCAACACAGGGCTGCTCTGGCAGTAATGTTTGATCCACGAGGCAGGCGCTCTTTAAACGTGAGCAGGATGGGTTTTATTGCACCCAAATGACAAATATACCAATAATTATTTTCAGGGTTAGTTACCTAAATAGTTAAACATAAATATTATATTCTAACTAAGACAACGTGCTGAATAAAACATAGACTAACCGCATTACATGAAGCTGTTCATGGCATTGATTTATTAAGTTGAATTCCTGATGGAGACAGCTGTGATTCAATTAGATGACAGATAACAGATGATGACTAATTGAATTGAAATCTTGTATGCAGATTGTAGACTTATGTAGCTAATTGTGATGTTTTTTTGCACCTGATCATGATTAAAATCATTTAATATATATAGTATTCAATTCAATATTTAATATATTCGATATAGTATGCAGACTCCAGACACAAAATGATGTTTTACACAGCAAAACTAACAGAAATTGTTGTGGTTTTGCACCTGAGATCTTGTTTTTATTGGTACTTTTGAACATCGTTCTTCTCATTGGTTATAATGAAATTTCACCAGCTGTGTGTGAGATCTAAATCACAACTCTATTGGAGCAAGCAACATGAGCAGCCCAACAAACAGATAATCTTTTGTCTACAACACTCATGTAATACTGAAACCGAAAGAGCACAGACCTGAAATTTCCATTACAGTCCATTGTGTTGTAAAACTGTGTTTGTGCAGTGTTGAAGTAAGTACAGTCTGTCAAAGTTGATTCACGTTTCCAAAAGTCAGATTGGGTGATAATGTAAAGTACACTTACCTAAAAAAATTAATTAAAAAAAAGTCCCACAATAATCTGTGAAATTGATGCTTGTGTGGTTTCCTGTGTGGTAAATCTGTCTATTTTCTCAAATAGATTTTTGCAACTTATCATGACTCAAATCATTCAGGTTATCATTTATTCAGAAAAAAGTGTGTTTTTTGCAACTGATGTCTTGTTTCTTTTGGTGCTTTTGGCCATTTATCTTATTAATGGATATGGTGAAAATTATTTGTAAGATCTAAACAGATTTAATCGGAGTCTGTTTGAGCAGCCCAACAAACAGACAGCCAAACAAATCTTTTATCTTTTATCCACTCCACTGATGTAACAGTGAAACCAAAAGTACGCAGATCTGAATTATTCATTACAGTCCTTTGTATTGTCAGCCTGTGAAAGTCGAATGAGGAATTACACTTGCAAAATCAAATGTTCTCAACGGTCATACTGGATAATAATTTTAAAGTACTCTGAGATATTAATCTGTGAACTTGAGCTCATGTGGTTGTCCTGTGAGGTAAATCCGAGTCTGTTGCCCTCAGATCAAATACATTTGGTAGCTGATAGAAATCATTGCTGAAATGATGAAATAGAGACTCCTTTAAGTAGGATCTGCTTCACAACTCAAGAGCCCTGCATGAACAACAAGTACAATTCATCACTGTTTTCCTTTAATGGTTTCCAACTGTATTCTGTTTAGCGAGTCTGCAGCTGCTGTGATAGGAGAGTTCGATAGCTTGAGGGCTTAAAATAGATGAAACTGATCAATTAAAATATACCCTTTGTGGCTCAGATATCAATATTGCAGATATACACTTCCCCAGTAGTTTGAGAAATTTAGTCTAGCTTGAACAGCAAGCCTGTATGTACAAATGTGTGATGGTCTGTAACTGAATTTTCTTTTCTTCTTGTTGCACTTACCTCACACACACTTTCTCACACTCAGTCACACACACATATATACATGAGATGGCCAAGAGATCTAAGTGCCAGCTTTCTCATCTGTAAATTGAGGGGTGGATTTAATTAGCTGGCTGTTTCTGGATACCAGGCATTGTCATTGAATGTCCTAGCTAGACCTCCGTTCCTCTGCTCGTACTGGAGTGACAGACAAAGTGTGAACAAGGCTCTTAAGTTTGACACCTTTAATTAATAATCAGGAGGTCTGCCTGGCAGCCGGTGTTTCCTGCTCCTTCCTAGAGGGAAATGCAACTGCCTGGCAGATTTTAAATTGGCATTAATTGTTCTCTGGATGAATGAGTCTGATAGATGGAGTCTTAATGCTTGAAGAGAGGGATTCAGCTTATGCCTGGAAAGGTCACCAGACCACTTTGGAAGACCTGAGCAAGGAGTTCTCTCTAAACTTTTGACAGATATTGTCAAAGACTGGAGACACAAGATTTTAATGTTGATTATTTTATGCAGACAATATATTTTTGGTAAAACACAATCTTCCCGAAAATACTTTCCTTAGAAGCTGTTTGAATCGGACTATGATCTGTCAGACTACAGAGGATGATTTTTATGCATATGTGCAGTGCATTTATAAGTTCCCCCACTCTCTGCAATGTTGGCAGTACGAGATGGAAGATTTCCATATTTCCAGCACTGTGTCAAATGTTCCTTTTTTGCTGAAAGAATATAAAATGTAGGTCAAGTTCATGTTGTAAAGCTTCGGACAATGAAGGATAAAGGCGGATGTGGATCACAGTAAAACGTTCACAACTGGGGTTAATTTATTCTGTATGAGCTTCTGGTGACAGTTGGATGTTTATGACTGACACACAAGTGTTTTCTGTCATTTTCACGTGACATCCAGCCAGACTGGAAATAAGTACACAGAAACACACCTTGCATTGCCTCACATGGCACAGATTCAACCTGAATCGCATCGACTCGTGTCAGATCAAATCTTAAAGGAACGCACTCATATCCAATTGTTGACCCACTTGAAAGCTATCTCTCTAGTTAAATAACTTCCACATAGGTCAGAGAGGAGGATTTTATAACATTTCCAGCTTGGCAGTCGGCATAATTTGTATGTGAAAGCTTAACCATCCGCCAGTTTTTATACCGATAACCTGGCAGATTACTTTTTTTTTGCTTTTTAGATTTTGCTAGTGTTTTCTTTTATCGAATCATTTTCTTCTTTGTGAAGATGACTCAGAAAAACATCAACTTTCTAGGTATCCAGTTACATGTTACACCCCCCTGGAGTACCTGTCATGTGACACACACACCAGGAGTGAGAGCTTTATATAATAACAGGAAAATAAGCTACAGCCGGGGGACAAATTGTTTCATAAAAAATATTGCCTCCATCAGAGAGCTTGTCACTGAAGAAGATCAAGGTGTATGATCTTAGATATAAATGCAAATGTGTATCCAAAGCCAAAGATTTATTATCTTCTGTCTGGTCTATATTTGTCTTCCATCGAGCTGTTTATAAGGAAGTCGTCTGAATGGTGATATTGAGGGCAAATAAGCATTTTTCAGTAAATTCCAGAATGGTCAATGTTGAATATATACAAAAGCAGCTCTGAAAACTTTATCTGAGCACTGAGTGTGGGCTGAGGATTGCCTGTTGATTTGGCATGAGCAGAGTTTCCACTCTGCAGGGTCAGGAGGCTTAGCTGTAGCCGTTTCTCTCTTTAGCACTGTGCCAGGGAGTTGTGTGATGCCTCCTACACTGTTTGGGAAGGAATTAAAGTATTACAGTCCTCATAAAGACACAAAGCAGCGACTCACCACTCAGTGGGCCACCGCTGATAGCCAGCCAAACATCTGGCGGTGCTCTAAAATTCAAGCTGCTTCAGTTTTGCAGCATTTGAAGCTCTTTTGCTGCACTGCACAACCCGGGTCTGTCCTCCAGCTCTCTACAGGACCAGTTCTGCTGCTCTGTACTGCTTGACATACTACTGCTGCTGAAACAAGGCACTGAGCCATTCCCCTATTTTGAGGAAAGTGAAGTTAGCAGTTAATTTCTTGGACCACATTACAGTTTGTATTGTTATCTTTGTTGAATTGCTCAGTCTAGCAGCATTGCTCATTTTTATGGGTTTCTGCTGAAACTGATGTCATTCCTTGGAGAAATCAGACATGAATGGTTTTTATTGCAATATGCTTTGTTTGTTTTGGTGGAGAATATCATTATTGCATTGTTGCTGATTTGCCTACAAAGCTGTAAAGTTACATCTATGGAGAATATGCAAAACATAATAGCAACGATGCACTTTTATCTCTGAAACAGCCCGATATTATATTTATAAGCACTGCTACAAAGGTGAGTAGTTTGTCGGCCACTTAGGGCTGTAACATATGAATATTTTAATGATGTATCAGTATTCAGGTTATTTTCTGTAACTTTTGTCTCTGAAAAATGTATAGTATATAATATTTTATATATATATGTGTGTATATATATATATATATATATATATATATATGTGTATGTATATGTATATATATATATATATATATGTGTATGTATATGTATATATATATATGTGTATATATATATATGTATATGTGTATATATATATATGTATATATATATGTATATGTATATATATGTGTATATATATGCATATATATGTATATATATGTATATATATGCATATATATGTATATATATGTATATATATGTATGTATATATATATATTTGTGTATATATATATATATGTGTGTGTATATATATATATATATATATATATATATATGTGTATATATATGTGTATATATATGTGTATATATATATGTATATATATGTGTGTATATATATATGTATATATATATATATATGTGTATATATGTGTGTGTGTGTGTGTGTGTGTGTGTGTGTGTGTGTGTGTGTGTGTGTGTGTGTGTGTGTGTGTGTGTGTGTGTGTGTGTGTGTGTGTGTGTGTGTGTGTGTGTGTGTGTGTGTGTGTGTGTGTGTGTGTGTGTGTGTGTGTGTGTGTAAGGAGAGAGGTTAAATAAGTAGTTATGAATTGGGAGATTGTTTCATCAAGCACAATAAACAGGTGTTCATTATACTGAGAATATTATATGAGGATGTGAGGCTGTATTATATCTAATTACATCAGAGAAAAAAGAACCACAACTGAGTGGATAAATTTAAGAGTAAATACGCCGCTTTCCAGTTTTGTAAGTAAAAGGTGACAAGTGATAAACTGTCTCCACCAGTACTTCAGTAATTGCCTGCAGAGTTTTTGTTATCCATTAAGTGCAGGCACTCATTTGCTCATCAAAGGTCCTTGTCACAAGAGAGGAGTTTAATACAAGTCTGATGGAGGATGAGGAAGCAAAAGAAGAGTCATACAGGGCATTATGAAGTTAATCATTACTATCTCGATTATTTTATCACCTTGTTGTTAAACTCTTAGTTGCTTATTCACTGACAAAT
This sequence comes from Scomber scombrus, assembly GCF_963691925.1. Lineage (NCBI taxonomy): Eukaryota > Metazoa > Chordata > Actinopteri > Scombriformes > Scombridae > Scomber > Scomber scombrus. The sequence continues at coordinate 15,492,068 of NC_084981.1, read as the reverse complement.
GCACATGAGATCACAAAATGAATGATTAATAGATTCAATGCGGCACTGGAACATAATGTTTACACAGCTAGAATAAAATAAGGAATAAAGATACCATTTAGTGACATAATCTACATTTTTTATCAGATGGCATTTAGATTTCAGTCACATAATTTCCCAGCTAGACATGAAGTGCTGTGGAAAAGTTTTAGATGTTGAGATTATTATCCATCATGTGAATCCATCAGGGAGGTGTCTGATGGGTCCCAAATTTATTCTGCAGCATGACAACAAGCACAAACATGCAGACAGAGTCACGAATTGCTATCTTCAGCTACAAGAAGAACAAGGAATTCTGTAACAGATGGTTTGGCCCCCACAGAGCCCTGATTTTAAAATCATGGAATCAGTCTGAGATTACATGAAGAGATTGAAGAAGCTGATATGCATAAATCCACCAAATAATTTAGGCAATTTGTGGCAAAGATGCGGTTTTTAGTCACTGTTAAAGTGTAGAGCTGAAGCAGCATGTTCCACCTATGTAGTTAAATATAGCTACATCAGCTGCATAATAATCATGCTCTACTGCTTTGATGGGATCTTTTTGTCTCTCACTCACTTCTCAAAGCTGTGTTCATTTTTACTTTTAGTCCAGACTCCTGCAGAAGCCCATAACAGAATATTTTAACGTGAACTTTTTCAGAACAAGAAAGAAAATAAATAAAATATTAAAGAGAAATAAAAAATATTTGGTGAAACCTTGGATGAATTAGCCTATCTGAAGAGAAGGAAGAAAAACAGCATGTTTGTCTCTTAGTGTGAAAATGAAAATAAAAAGACGTTAAAGAGAAGCTATGCAGTTCATGGACAGACAGAAAAACAGACTGAAAGGCCTAGCTGGACATTGAATTCTGTATTGACTGGTGTCAGGCCATGAGCTATAAATTCTCCCTTAGTTAGAAATGAAATCAATAGGTAATTAGCTTCTTGTTGAAATTACCAGGCCCCCCTTGTCTTTATGTTAGTAACCCAAACATTATCGGATCCCATTCTTTATTGTCCCTACCCAATCTTTATGCTGTCTGAGACACTGGATGCCTCGTCGAACGGCTGGAAATACACTTGAACTTATCTTCAAATTTGGCGCTTAGCTTAGCATAAAGACTGAAAGGAGGTGAAAATAGCTAGCCTGGTTTGTCCAAATGTCTGTCAAGAACTTCCTGGATGCTTGTGGTCAATAAATGAGTTTACAGTTCCTGCATTAATTAAACAAACAAGATTTAACATGTTAGTCTTGGTGTTCTACCTTTGCACAAGTTAGCTGTTTCCTGCTCTTTCCAGTCTATATGCTAAGCTAAAATAATGGGCTGTAGCATCATATTTAGCTGAGTAAAATATGTGGTTTAGATAATCCAATGTCATGTTCCCAGATTTTCAATACAACCCATGCTGTAACAAACAAGACCATTTTAAGTTATTCTCACCATGTTTGTGTAAAATAAACACTGCTGAAAGCTGAGGAAGATAATACAGAAGTTTTTTTTTTACTGTTATTATATCAGCCCCCGCAGGAGCATCTGTTTAAAAATTTTCTGTGGAGGCTGAATACGTCTGCAGCCCTGAGTCTTCCAGCTGTGCCTCTCACTGCGCGTCATTCTTCATAACTCTGTCTCACAGTCTGTCTCTTCTGTTCTTCGCTATTCGCAGCCTTGTGTGTTGCCTGCTCAGTGACGCACCAAGACCGATTTTTGCATGGCACTACTTTAATCAGATAGATTAAATGGCAGTATTGTGTTTTCCCTTTGTATTATCCCGTGCATCAGTGCGTGACAGGCTTTCGTTCTTTTTCTGTAAAGATCTCAGAGGCTGACAGTGGCAAGAGTCTGATAATTCTGACTACAGCACAAGGAACACAGGAAATATGATTTTGGTTCTGGTTGTTGAATAATACAGTAGTTGTTTTACCTTAGGGTTCAAGATGTTTCATGATTGTATTTTCATTCCTAAGCTGCTTTTTTTTCTCCCTTTTTTCTTCTCAGGCAGGGAGCCCGACTTCAGTCAACGCTCCATGCAGCTTCTCGAGGACGTCCGTGTCTCCTTCCAGCCAGGACATCTGCAGGTACACACCTCAAGCTCTTTTCATTCTTATTTATGTAAATTTATGTGAACAGTGATATGAAGATCTGTTTATGAACCCCTTACTGGTGAACCCTAGTCAGTAAGCAATGCTGGATTACACATTACAGTGTGCAATACACTGTCACTTTGTGGTGTAGTGCTGGAAAATGGGTTTTATAGTAACATGGGTCATTCAGTGTTGCACATTTTCAGGCACATTTTCCTCTTTTCAAATTTCCTTTGTTTTCAAAAGCATGATGTCTTTTCCATTTCTCTTTTTTGTCTTCTTCCATTCCTTCCTCTCGCTGTCCTGCGCCATCGTCTATCGCATGTTCCTCCTTCATTAAACACACGTGCGCAAACACTTTCACACCAGCAGTCAGGATCAGGACTGTCAGAAGCAGACGGCTGTGGTGCTTCTGAATTCTAACAGTAAAACTTGCCATGGTTCAGGAGGTATTTCAGTGACCACCCTGTGTACAGACGCCCTACCAGACTCCAAACACACCAAACAACGAGACTGGCTCTCTCTGTTACGCCCCTCTTCTGTCAACATCCGCCCCAACAGCTCACTCAGGTTTTCGATGTCTCTGAACGATGTGGGCCAGCGTGTGGACAGTCTATGTCGTGGTCTGCACTTTATAGATCGCACCTGCTCCGAGGGAGAGCTGGAGCTGAAGCCAGAGCCCGCTCAGCCGCCCAGCTCAGATCGAAGGGCACACACGCTAAACGGCAAGCTGGCTTCAGCACCTGCACACCAGAATCCAAATCCAGCCTTTTCAACACAAGCCCACCCCCACCTCGTACCCTCTTTCACCAACAACTACAAATACATGTTGGGCGTTCCTCCCAGTAATTTTCTTCCCTCTGATTCTGCTGTTACTGCCCCTCCTCCTCCTCCTCTTTCCAACAGCCACCTCCACCATCATCCCAACCATCACCCCCCAAGCTCCAACTTCCTCCGTCTCCTCCTCCCCTTCTCCCGGTCTTCTACCTCGGCCAGCCTGCAGTGCTCTGAGATGGGCAGTTACGCCTCCCACCTCCACATCGCCAAGTCCTCCAGCGCCCTGCTGGAAGGCACTGAGTCAGGGTTTGCCCCTGAGGACCTAGTGGGAGATGATGATGTGTTTGAGGAGGACCGGCCTGGTCCACCTAAAAAGGGAACAAGCCAGCTGGCAACAGATAAAAGCACAGTGGCAGGCGTTCTTGTAGCTCCTCTGTGCTATATGGATGAGGACAGCGACCTGGACTGCTGCCAAACCCCTTTGTCAGAGAAAACTGAGCCACTGTCACCCTATTCTCTATCTGGCGACATCTGCAGGTGGGTGACTGTCTGGATGGTGTGATCCACACCCACCCTTCCTGTGACATGGTAGAGCCCAGACCACCCCTGTACCGTGACCTGGCAGTGAACCCCAGAGCCCTGTGAAGTAGTGGAGAGCTTCTCACCCCGTAGTGTAACTACCCAGCAAATATCTTAACAACCCAGCAGTATTTGTCCTCAAAACACCTGCTTGGGGAGCACCCCTGTAGCCAAATAGTTACTGTGCATGCCACATGACCACAGCGTCCCTGGTTTCATTCCAGCAAGGAATCGATGGTGCGTTGCATGTCATACCCATCTCTCTCTCCCCATGTTTCCGGTCTGCCTCTTCGCTGCCGCCCACCATCCAATAAAGGCTAAAATGGCAACAACAAAAACAAATCTAATTGGAGTGGAGCTGTTAGTCACAGGAACCTGACACACACAGTAGATGCTTTAGTCTACAGCACACACACTGGAACACTGTACACTTCGCCCCCCCCCCCCCCCCCTCACTGTTATCTTGGTGCTCTGCCATGTTTTTTATTGTGTAGTCAGCTTGGGTTTTTGTGATTTTTCAGTGTTACTAGATCGATGAGGCATTAAAGTGTCTAGCATGGGCTGTGAAAATGTGTGATTGATTTTGCCCATAAGCTTTAAGCTTTGCAGTAGAGGCAGGAATAACAGGGATGGCAATGATAAGGAAAAGATAGGGGTCAGAGGTTAGGTTACATATTTTAATAGAATTGAGGAGTGGAGTTTGTTTCTTTCTGAGAAATAGTGGAACAGAGGCAGACGGGGGACAAAAATGGTGTTGAACCGATGGAGTCTGTGTGATTGGTTAGCAGGACCTTCATCAGTCTTTTTCACGTGACCGTCAATGTGCAATCTGATTGGCAGAGCAAGGCAATGTTAGGCAGGACAGATTGTAATATTTGATTACAGACCAGGTTGTTGCTACGTGGCTGAATGAAGCTTGCTAGCAGTAGATCTGACTAAGCCGCCAAGAAAAGGAATTTTGAGCTCCTCATAGATGGAGTTGAGCCTGTCTGGGTTATAGTCTTTCTGTCAATGCCTCACTTGGCAGCAGTTCAGGGGACTGATAAGGGTTAAGTCCTAAACACAACACATGTCAATTATTTATACGTCTCTTTTTTCCCACTCAGCTGTCATCTGCACATGCACTACGGTCCAGATTATACATCTTATACGTCAGCGGTGAGCTGATAGAGAAACATGAGAGCTCAGAATTGGCAAGGTGAAAGCCAGAGATCAGCAGGCAGATTATTGGCTACAAATAGCCTCCGCAGCGTCTTCACACACACACTCACACTCACACACAAACAGAAACAAACACATCATGCCAGCTTCTGTCAGGTGGCTTGAAGCGTGAGCCAAGCCTGTCCTCACCTGTGAGGGTGTGTGTGGGTGTGGACGGTTGTTTTTCACAGAGGAATGGCATGTTAATTATTAACCAGCCCTTTTATTTACAAAATTTCAGAAAGTAGATAAATGATCTGGTTAGAGGTGACTTGGTCTATTTACTTATCACAAGTGTCACAGGAACTTAAACATTTACAAGGGGGAATTTTTAAACACTTTTGAACCTGGCATCATTAACATCCATGTGAACATTAGCTAGTAGTCATCTTTTCCCCTGCTTTTCACTGGTGCATTGTTAAGTTTCATGGCGCACTACTGCCACCAGTTGTTGATCACACTAACGGCATGAAACCTGGTGTTTTTTCAACCCTTTTCATTTAATACACACCACCAATCTTGCTTCGGCTGTTCGTTGTCTTCTTGGTATTTTATATACCACACATGAAACATGTTCGGTCCTCATGCATGTACTAGCAGAGCATCAGATACAAACAAAACGGGACCGAATCATTACCCCATAGCACCTAACTCCACAGGGTACCTTTAAGCTTTTATGTCTCAGTATAAACCAGTGTAGGTGATTCCTTAACCTTCCTCCTAAAGATAAGTTTCTTCTTAGCTAATTTAATATTCTCTTTTAAAGTGAGCTCGGTCACACAAAGAGAGATGAGTAACCTCTTAAGACGTGTAGAGAGGCGAAAGAAGGAAAAAGGGGGAGATGGCTTCCAGTGGAGCTGCCGCTAATTAAATTGTGTTTTTCTCTGATCAGCATGTCTCTGGCAGGGTATAGAGTTTAAACTGTTCAGACTGAAAACCAACTGATGACAGAGGAGAACAAAAAGCCTCAGTTATCACACTTTGTTCCATATCTAACCTATAAATATCTGTTTAGCACAAACGTTACAAAAAACAAAAATTGATTGGTGCTGAAAATTTTATTTGAAAACAAATACACAAACACTCTTAGAGCGACACACAGAGAGAGATTGAGGAGTGCCCAGATTGCCTGAATGCCACAAGAGAGAAGTACGAGGAAACAGACAAGAGAGAACAGGAAGAAAGTGGATGCCTCGCCTGGGCTGTAATGTCGCAGAGCTTGTTTCACTCTCAGCTTGAGGTGCTTGTGATTTCCCGACTGTTTTGCCTCTCACATTTTCATGTTGACACACTCTAACGGCGCCCCTGCCATCTTAGAATTACTGGTAAACAGGGTGTGTTTTGGCTGTTCGAGCGATGCGAATTAAATTTCAACTTCCCTCCCAAGCCTGAAAGTTCTTGGAATGCGCTGCGGTTGACAGAGATATGGTTAATTTAGCTGCATATTTACAACAGGGTTGTGTATAATTCTGTTAATCTGTTCAATATTTGGGATGTACAGGTTCAAATGAATGACATTGCTGACTAAAGTGCTATGCATTTGTGAGATTTATATCTATAAGTGCCTTTTTTAAAGCAGATTTTATATAATCTTGGCTGTTTCTAGCAGATGAAAATTTTAACAAAATCCTGAAATTCTGAGCAGAAGCAGAAGTCTCCTCCACTCATGTAGTTTACGGATCACTTAGGGCTGCTTGTGGGTGTGTAGGGAATTTTTTTTTGTCATCCCCTCCTACGATTTGAATTTAAAAAATCCACATCAACATTAGAATAACTTGGTAAATCTGTCCATTTTAGCAGGTGCCAAGGCTTGATATGAGCACCGAGAGAATCAAGGTCCTCAGGCAGATTTTTTTTTAAACATTTTTTTGAAAGAGGAGTACATTACAGTATGTGTGGGTTGAGAAACTGCAGTTCATCATCTTGTGATCCATGCAAACAAACAAAAACAAAGCAGCCCAGCTATAACCAATAGGGGAAAAAAACCCTTGTCTAGAGATGTTAATTGTGCCTCCTCTTTCCTTTAATCCCTCAGTCCTCCTTCCACTCTTCCATCTCCTCCTCTGTTTTGGGAACCTGTAGAAATGACCTATTTTTATGCTCCTTTGTTCACTTTCTCTCTTAATCTTGTAATACTGTGGCCAGATCAGTCAAGTCTGGAAATAGTCTTTATCCATCCTGCTTGCTCACTTTCCAACATGTGTGGGTGCATGTGGGTGCGTCCTTATGCATTCTTATCCTCTGCTGAACTGGGATAAAGACAATCCCTTTTGAACACTCTGCTCTCTCTTTCTCCCTCCTTCTTTTTCTGTACCTTTTGTTTACTTGTTTCTTCTTACCCGGAGAGACCTGCCACTGCTCTCTGCGTCTCACTCAGGGGAAAATATAGTACAAACCCTTCCTGGTTTATGAATCTGCTTGTAGAAATCGGTAGTAAGTAGTAAGTGAAGAATAGGTTGAAATTATGAAAGTATATGCCCTTCAGTTGTGTACAGATGCTTGTACCAGTTTATCTATGAAACCGCTGCAGGGAAATCATGTGCACTTTATGCTACACTGGAAAGGATTTTCCTTACTTTCCAGTGGCTCAGTGTTTCGACCTTTAATTCAAATTGTGTTGAGGTGGAAACAAGCAGTCGCTGATTTTAGGCTCATTGCTCATTCACTGAGAACTCTGAGCCCAGCCTGAGTAGCTGCAACAAGGTCAGCATCCTGACATTGAATTCTGAGATGAAAATGGTGTGTGTGTGTGTGTGTGTGTGTGTGTGTGTGTGTGTTTGTGTGTGTGTGTGTGTGTGTGTGTGTGTGTGTGTGTGTGTGTGTGTGTGTGTGTGTGTGTGTGTGTGTGTGTGTGTGTGTGTGTGTGTGTGTGTGTGTGTGTGTGTGTGTGTGTGTGTGTGTGTGTGTGTGTGTGTGTGTGTGTGTGTGTTCGCACTGAACAGACACAGACAAATACACTCTTCCTTAGTGTGGGTGACTAATAACTGCTCTCCTCCAATCTGCCAGACGAAGTAGAATATGTCTTCTTGAGGATGAGAGGGGGACCGCTTTGGTCTAATATTAAAAGTGTGTTTGGGTCCACTCACTGAGAATAGCCTGTCCAGTAGTCCTCTGAAAGAGCAGACAGCTAATCGAATGTTCCAGTCGTGTCTTTGCCCAGAATAGCTGCCTTACAGGAGACTCTGCAAGCGTCTACAAGGACTGGACACAATATCATAAACAACTCATCAAATTGAATGCAATTGCATGCGGTAGCCTTGCAACAAATAACAGATTTCTAAAGTGTAAAAAAATAAAATAAAATAAAACTCTGTGGACATTTATGAGGTCTTATCTTGCTTCCTGTTTGTATCATCTTAACATGGTCTTCACTTAGTTTTCATCACAGGCAACATGATTGCTGCCGCTACAACTGCAGGGTATCTGACATTAAATTAGTTGCGTTCAATTTTGTGTTGCACTGCTGCAAGAACACAGAGGGTTATTTTCAGAAAATATCATTTTGATCTGAAAATGAAGTGCTTTGATTAAAATTAGTTTGTCTTGATTGAGTTTTTTTACCTGGGATATTTGCTGTGGATTACTTTCAGGGTGTGAATATGCTATTATATTTGAGAAATGATATTCCCGCTGCCATGCTCACCTGTATCTGTTTCTAGTATAGAGTTAACAAATATTTTATGTTATACTTACTATCATACAGTTGCTGACAGTTATCATCAAAAACTTGAGGTTGACTTTGGGGAGATATGTCAACTTTTCCCTTTTTTATCTTTCCTCTGCTCTGTCATCCTGTTACAGTAGTTTTGCCTCCAGCTGAGTGTTGACTGTATTCTTTGGCTCCTGTAGGATTTGTCACTGTGAAGGGGATGACGAGAGTCCTCTGATCACACCGTGCCACTGCACGGGGAGCCTGCGCTTCGTCCACCAGTCCTGTCTACAGCAGTGGATCAAGAGCTCCGACACTCGCTGCTGTGAGCTCTGTAAATATGAGTTTATCATGGAGACCAAGCTCAAGCCACTGCGCAAGGTAAGACACGGTTTGCATGTGCATTTGTGTTAATATGTTGGGAATTGCACGTGTTTGTTGAAGAGTAATTAACACTCATGTTGATTAATTCATTCTCAGTTAATAAATTCAGTCTGTTGTTGGAGCACAGCTTCCACGGTGTCACAACTAAACTCACATGGTTCCTTATGTTATGAAGCTGAAAATGCCAAAAGCTGTCTCCTATCTGTTATGCAGATAACACAAGCATGACACTGTGCTTTGAAGCCGATTTTATAAGCAGAACTTATGGGTGGGGGGTGGAGAGGGGGGCTTGTGATTCATTTCAAATGGTTTAGGGGCAGTATTCCTCCATTAAATGCTCTTATCAATCGCTGTGGCCTGAAGATAGTAGGACACTCTAATTAAAATTCCTCCACCCTTCATTAGCTGCACAACAGGCCTTAAACAAATGCCCCACTGTTAATAGCTTCTGAATTTCGCTGGTGACTGATGAAGTTACGAAATTCGAGATGATACGGGGATCCCGGTATTACTAAGAAATGTTTATCAATGGATGCTTGGCTTCATGTCTTAATGAAACGCCCACGTCGTCTCGTCAAACTGACCCCACAATCATGGCATGAACACCCAAACTCTTCCATTTCTCCCATTGCTGTGTTCTTTTGTATGTTCGATGAGCCTAAACGGTCTATTTGCAGAGTCTGAGCTAATCTGATGGTGCTGGCATCGTCTTTTCTTTTTTTTTCTTTGTATCCCTGGGCGCGTTTCCTGATGATATATTGTGCAGCCTGTGACATACAAGATTCTGAAGTGTGTAAGCTCTGCTGGCTGGCAGGCAACAGGGTACCTGGCCTCTCTGTCCAGGGTGCTGTATGGCATTTTTTTTTCTCTATCTTGCTCGCTCTGCCAAGAAGTGTAATGTAGCATTGGATCTAGATCATACTCGAGCTTGAATGCCCTCCATCAAATATTTAGCTCACACTCTGAGGTGCTCCAGAAAACTGCTACAAGAGCCAACAGTTTATCAGCTTTAAGTGTTGTTTCACATCATGCTCTCTACCTCCTCATGACATTCCTTTGTCCTCCTCTTGATCTCGGTGGCAGTGGGAGAAGCTACAGATGACGGCAAGCGAGAGAAGGAAGATCATGTGTTCGGTCACCTTCCACGTCATCGCCATCACCTGCGTGGTGTGGTCTCTCTACGTTCTCATCGACAGAACAGCAGATGAAATCAGACAAGGTCAGCTCAGACTCCGACACACACACACACACACACCCACACCCAAGCATAATGTGATTGTCTTTGTTGGATGCAGTGTTGTTATATGTGTCATCAGTTATATCATCTGTTCACCCACTTTCTCTAAGTCATTCATGTGCTGTGTTTAATTGCAAATCTGCATCACTGTAGAGGAGTTAGCGGTTTGCTTTAGAGATGATTTTCTGTCTGCAGGCTTTTGGTTCAATCCAGTTCACTTTGATTTCAGACCTATAGTACATAAAAGAGAAAGATGAAAGAAGATGAGAAGGAAAGAGATTTAACAAAATAGATATTTACATCTATCATTCTGAGATCCACTTTGAGACTTTCAGAGTGAGGCCATTATTGCAAAGTGAGGTGATTTTTGGTTTGTTCTCCTTTCTTTGATGGGGTTAGATCAGGTTGAGTGTGAGTGTGTGTCTGGTGTGAATTAAAATGAAAAGATGACATTTAAGCTTACTGTTAAAGGAACAAATATCATTAACAAAAGTTGCTCACAAGGGTAAAAAAAAGTTTATGGTGTTACACTGACCACAAGAACTGACAGATGTAGTTACAGTTTGATGCTTACATGTTTGTTGCAAGAACTGAACTCAACAGCTGAGAGGTAATGATCCAAAAACATGATCTTATTAATTCTGTGAAAAAATTCAAGGAATCTTCTTGCTGACCCCACCGCCCATGTTTTGTTTATTTTTTTCTCTTTAGAGGTTTAGATGGATGCTCGGCCTCATACTCCTAAAATATCTGAAAATAAATTGAGTGTATGATTAGACAATTTTGTGTTTAAATGGTAAATAGACAGACCAGTTTTTTTGTGGGTTTTTTTTCATCTAAAGGATAGGTTCACATTTTTTCAAGTCTGTCTTAAAACAACTTTCATATGAAAGTGGCCATATGAACTCAATGTAATCATTCTTCCGGTTCATACTGGCTATTAAAAGTGTGTCCACGCAGTAATTTAAAAGTTCA